>NC_041391.1:522855434-522983276 GCF_002162155.2 Triticum dicoccoides | reverse complement strand
GGGGGGGGGGGAGGCCTTGGTGGAGGCCTTATCGTCTCCGGGCATCACCGGCAAGGTGGTCGGGGGCAGCCATGCCCGTGTAGCGACCTGAGACCGATGATTAGGAAGGAGGGGAGAGCAATCGGGGGGCTTGGTGGCCAGTTGGGCCAGCCCAGGGGAGGGGTTTTCTTTTGTTTTATCTGTTTTGTTGTTTTTCTTTTTTTTACAGTTTTAGTTTTCTATTATTTTTGAATAGCAATTAGCTTTATAAAATATAGGAACAACACCTAAATTGGTTTTAGTAATTATACCACTGCCACATTTAGTTTGAGGTTCAAATAAATTAGTCTATATGTTTATAATTTAAAAAGCATTTAATGATTATTTTTAGCCACTGTTATATTCACAAAAGAGCATTAAAATACTTTACAATAGTGTTGGGACACCACCATAATTAGTTATGAAATATTTGCCACACTTTGAACATTTTATTTTGCGTGTTTGAGAAATTTGAATTCTAGGCTTTAATTTGAATTTGAGTTTGAATTAAGATTTGGATCAAGCAAGGATTAGCAACAGTAATGTGATGATGTGGCCTCATTAACATGGAATTACTGTAGCTTAATTATCCGGGCGTGACATTGTGTTTGCAATGCTCGTGGATGTTTTTGTAATCTCACCTTGTTTGTGCTCGTTTTGCCTTTGTCAACTTCGTCATAGGCCGCGAAGTTTCCCGAGGAGTGGTAGTGGTTGTTCTAGCTAGTCATGGCTGCAACTTCAAAATAATAACAAGTTTGTACACTCCCTTGGTACACTAATTGGACGGCAAATCTGAAGAACCCAAAAATTATACACAAGATAAGTGAAAGCTTTATGTTTGCATTCAAGTTCAACAATAACACTGGACAATTATGGTACGCTACAATTTACATTCATGATTAGATTCTTTCTTCCTAGAATGTAATCAGATTTGTCTTTCTGATAATTGCAACTATGTTCATCATATGTTCACTCATGTTACCATACAACTAAAGGGCCACTTCATTTTAATTATGATGTAGAAACCTAAGAAAGTGATAAACAAGCAACGAAATTGTATATACTATAAATACTGGCAATGGAAACTAGCAAGTCCTTTTAGCATTAGGAACACTACATTTGAGTTTGTTTTACGCTCTTCCTTTACCTAAGACCAAACGGTAAAAATGCAACGAACTATTTGTAATTAATATCAAACTTCAAGTAAGATCATTGCGATTGTTATTCTTTAAAAATGAGGTTGTACCATATTTGGGGTAAACGACACACAAATTTCTTTAAAAAGTATTTGTGTAATGCCATTGAATTGCTTTGCGGCACACAAATTTCATGGTATTAAGATTGTCCCTGAGAACATGTTTTTTATTTGCTCTTCACATTATGATTCTATACATTGCCAAAGTGGTTAATCCCTCAAGTTCTAATATAACAATTTAACATGAATATTAGACACACACACACTAGCCATGATGAACCCTACCGATGAACCCTAGTGATAAAAAAAGTGAAGGGGATGAACACACCAAGGGACGGAGATGGAGGTGATGAACCCTAGCAGTCCGTCGTGTCCCTTGCCGTCGTCGCCGTCGAAGAAACCCTATCTTAAAACAAAATGACCTCCAATCAAATTGTAGGGAAACGAGCGACGAGAGAGGGAGAGAGAGGAAGATTACCTAACCACCGGAACCAGCCGGAATCGCAGCGGCGACGACGAGCGGGGAGAGAGTGAAAGGAAGGGGAACGAGAGAGAGGGAGTGTGGCGAGGGTACCGTTGCCCCCTTGTTTTGACCCCCACAGCCTCCTAATACTTGGGCTAGGCCCAATACAAATTTTGAATTAATATTGATTTAAAATCATTAGTATTTCCTTTTAAAATGATATAAATTTGATAAAACTAAACTACAATATACTATAAAAAAGATACCACCTAAAATAATAAATAATAATAAATGGTATTGTCAAACTACATATTTCAGGTATCAAACTAAAAAGAAAAAAACCTAAAATTGAAGTCTCAAAGTGCATTTTTTTATAAAAATGTCACTATTTCCACTTAAAATAATATAAATTTGATAAAAGTAAACTACAATATACTATAAAAATATCACCACTTAAAATAATAAAAACAAAATATTCAGAAGTGTCAAACTACATATTTGAAGTCTCAAACTAAAAATAAAAAGAAGTAAAATTAAAGTCTCAAAGTACATATTTAAAAAATATTCAGTACTTCCATTTAAAATAATATAGTTTTGATAAAGGTAAACTACAATATACTATAAAAAAGAGCACGACCTAAAATAATAAAAAGGAAATTATATGGAAGTGTCAAATTACATATTTGAAGTCCCAAACTATATATTTCAAGTCTCAAACTAAAAAAAGAATTAAAATTGCAGTCTCGTAGTACATATTTAAAAAAAATGTCAGTATTCCCATTTAAAATAATACACATTTGATAAAAGTAAACTACAATATAGTATAAAAAATATCACCACCTAAATTAATAAGAAGGAAAATATTGGAAAGTGTCAAACTAAATATTTAAAGTCTCAAGCTATATATTACAGGTCTCAAACTAAAAAAAAATTGTGTCTAACACTTTTTCCACTAGTGGATCAAGGCAAAACTTCTGCCTCGAGTAGTTGTTGTTGTTGTGTGGTTGCTGTCTATTTTGGTGGTGCCTGCCCGGCTGACGGGACGTAAGACTACAATTCTCTCCAAGTATCTAGCTGGATTATTATATATGGTGTGTATGTTGTTTACCGTCGAAAGTTCTATTCTGCTCCCGAGCTCAAATGCACTCGCATGAACAGTAAAATCGAAAAAAGTAAGAAAATTTACAAAAATCTGAATCTTGTTTGTGGTAAACTTTGACAAATGTTTTTTATGCTTGCAAAATTTCAGCACGAAATGACATTCGTGGAAGGCGTGGCGAAAAACAAAACAAAATCGGCACTCCAAAATGTGTTCAAAACTAGCATTTTTGGAACATCGATTTTGTTTGTTTTTTTGTCACGACTTCTACGAATGTTATTTTCTACTGAAAGTTTGCAAGCATGCAAATTTTTTTCAAAGTTCACCGTTAAAAAAATTCAGAATTTTTTGAATTTATTTACTATTTTTCCTGATTTTACTGTTTACGAGGAAGCATTTGAGCTCGGGAGCATATACTCCGTGTCCGTTTACCGTTTATTATTAACCAACGCAAGCGAACGTTGTCTTGGAGCGCTTGCAACAAACTTCATTAGGGCATCTACAACGCCGGCGCTAAGACCAGACGCTAGGTTCCAATTCCTGGCCTTTTCGTTAAAATCCCGATCGATCCCAGGATTCTGGCTGGCATCGATGCCAAGCCTGTCGTCGGGCGCCTGGTTTCTTTTCTTCTCGCGTTGGCCTTTCTCACGAGGGCAACAGATCCTTAACCGATCACAGTAGCGCTCAAATAGGCGCCCGTGCGTTGCCCCAACAGACTCCTTCATCAATGATTCTCCCTTAATTAATTTTTTTATGTTCTAAGCGCCCAAACAAGTGCCCGTCCATTGTAAATGCCCTTAGAGCAGGGAGAAGTAAGTATGTGCCAGTTCATGGATTCATCATCATGTGCGACAGGAGCTGTTCTGCGTAATGAAGGGGGCCACTTCACTGCTGCATCAACGAGGTTTATACCACACGTACCGGATGCGGAAGCCCCGATGCTGAGAATTATTTTGTTTTCAATGTCACCACAATAATGGAGTGTTTTCAGACTTCAAAAGGCTTTGGCATGGTTAAATTCTGCTGGTGCAAAAGGGAGGCAAATGAAGTTGTGGGAAGGAGTGTTATACATCTAAATCTCCATCTTTTGGGACTACTCAGCTCCCGATTTTATCTCATCTTTGATTGTAAACGATGTCGCCGTCTTTTGATGAATAAAATCTCATTCCCGTCAAAAAAAATTGCCATGGTTGACTCAGTTTATGCATAAGAACATCCAAAATGTATACTCCATTATGGGCAACGTAGGACAAATGTTCGTAATGATTTTTCTGTGTCATTTTGTTCTATGTGAGCACTTCAATCATAGGGTTTTCCTTTGGCCATGTTTCCAAGACATCTGGAATGCACAGGCAGAAACAAATGATCTATTTACATGCTGAACGTAGACCTCCTGACGGAAGGATAACTGAATGGCCAACACTTAATCAGTGCCATAGACCGAAAAAAATCAGTGGCACATAAGACTTTTGTTTTTGAGAAACTGAAACGACTCGCCTATAATATAACAATATTGGGGAAACACATGCAGCTGAACCTATTACGGACTACTACGGTACACTACGTCGCCACATCACACTGGATAGACTTGCGAGAAAGCGGCAGCGCGACGTGCACCGCCCACAACATCTAAGCCCAGTAGTAGATCCGACGGGTTAAATTACATGACTCGTCCTTACTCCTTAATGGCATGCACTAGCTAGCTGTCCGAGTACATATATGAAGGTGCTGCAGCTTAACCCTCCGGCCGCCGCGGCCATCGTCGCCTACTGCGCCGGCGCGAGCAGCTGCTGCGACGCCGCCCCCGCCTCCGCGTGGATGAAGCAGAGCACATGGTGCACCGCCGCCGCGATGTCGTCCGCCGTCGTCAGGCCGCATCCCTCCTCCACCTGCGGCGCGCGCACACACACACGCACAGGTTAGTCAACAAACTGAATTCACGTATAAAAGAAAATTTAGCTACCGGAGAAGGCAGATGCATGTGCAAAGGCCGGTCAGGGAATCAGGGAACCTCTGCTACTACAACTGCTCCGTAGTAGAATACAGATCAGATTCCACATGTGAACAGTGCCACCCTCACTCCTACTACTACGGCGAAAAATAGCACGAGGGAGCAGAGACACGGTACACTGTCTAGCCACACCAGCCACATCGCTAGATAGCCTTTTTTGCCCATTTATCGATGCCAATCTCAATATATCAGTTGAGGAAAAGAGATTCGCCCTGGCAGTGCTCGACTGACAAATCTAGGAGGCAATACTTTTTCATGAGGTGTCACACTACCAGCAACAGTGTCACACTGGTACTACAGTACGTGCTACTACTACTAGTAGCGCAGGCACGCTCCTAGGAGACATGACAGCATTGCTGAGTCCTTATTTTTAGCTGCATCTCACCGCGGCAGGGCCCAGAATAGCACTTGATTTTTCATTTTAAAAGAAAGAAAGAAAGAGCACAGGGAGCCTTTTTGTGCGGTAATACTGGGAAATCCGGTCAAAAGTAAGCGAACACGGGAGCACGGGGGAGGGGGAGGGGGAGCAGGAAAAGACTCAGGTGTCCACATGTGTGGTCAAGTTCATGGGATTCTGATCAAAGATTTGAAATATTTGATGCGCCGGCCTCGCCGATCAATAATGCAGCAGTATTTGATCGATCGAGCTCGACGACTGCGCGCGTTGATGTGATGATGACACATCACACATGGATGTCTGGTCTATCCGTCCAAGCTGCACTGAAGGCAGGGGGATATCTGACATGTTTTTCTTTTTGAGATGCCAAAACAAACATGGCATTCCTGAGCGTGAAGCTGATTTCAATTCGAGCCACACCTAGAATATCAAGCACAGGGTCTAGAGTGGACTTGCTAAATCGCCGGGTTAATTAATCAGATCTGCTTCCTGCAGCGCAGAGAATGACCTCATGATTCCCAAATGATGCGTGCGGACACACACAAACTACCCGATTGGGCCACTCGATCCGTGAGCCCGCTGCTATAGACTTCTAGCTGCGGCTCGACAGCATGGGGACGTGCTACGTTGGGACATGTGCACCAAACCTCGCAGGATTATGACTGAAATTCACTACTCCTAGTGTACCATACATTGGGTTTAAGAACCATTAGGTGCAGTACGTAACGCACGTGTACGTACCTTGAGGCTGAGGGAGTAGAGGAGCAGGGAGTCGAGCGCGGTGACGTTGAGGTGCAGCACGGTGAGACGGAGCGCCTGCAGGCCGGCGACCATGCGGAGCAGCTGGCCGGGCCGCCGCGGCGCCATGACGCGGAGGCTGGCGTGCGTCTCCACCAGGTTCACCTCGATGTCGGCCACCCCGGCGCGGCTCTCGTCCGCCGACAGCGTCGTGGCGTCGCGCGGCGACTGGCGCCACACGTACTGCGGGTACGTGAAGAACCCCGCGAACGGCGGCGCGTCGGACGCGCCGTCCGCCTCGGTGACGCTGCTGCTGCAGTTGCTCGTGGACTCCACGCAGGCGTTGCCACCGCTGGTGCTGGCGCGCGTCGGCATGGCCGCCGGCAGCGGCGTCGCGTCGCATCCTGCCTTGTGCTGCTGGTAGTGAGCCAGCGTCCGCTTCTGCGCTTCCAGCGACTGCAGCTGCTGCTCCAGCTCCTTGACGAAATCTATCGCCCCTCCGACGATCGATGCCTGGTCACCCTGCAAGGTTTTTTAAGGACAAAAGGCGAGCATTAACTCTGTCAGGGGAATAGTATACTCCATGGAACTCGTCGAACAATCAATGACTTCCTCCTCTGCGAGAACTAGAGACGAGTGAAACAATGATTTTGGAGGGAGACACATTAATGGCGTCCCGGAGTCCGGCCAAGAATGGATGCTTCTCCTCAACAAATACTCCTCGTAGGTAAAGACATTGGGCACGGGGAAAGGAGAGCTCATCAATAGTGATGGTGGGTCTCTTTCGGCCCAGAGAAACATTCTTTCTCTCTTTCATCATCCTCCCTCCCAGTCCCAAGTTGCTCCGGCATCCCTTTCTTCCTCTTTGACAAGCGAAGCGAGAGCACACGGATACAAAACACGAAAGGGAGAGGGAGAGAGAGACGTACCCTCTGGACGTAGGACTCTGGCATGAGGGAGCGGAGCACGACGAGGTACTCGTTCATCTGGCGCCGGCGGTTGCGCTCCACGGCGATGTGGGTCATGCGCTGGCATTCGGTCTCCTCCCTCGACTTGCAGCTCCTCGCCCGCCGACGCCGCTTCCTCCTCGGCGGCGCGGGCGACGACGTGGACTGCTTCTCCAGGCACGGCGCCACGTCACCCGCGGCGGACAGCCCCGGCGCTCTGTCGGCCGCCTGCAGCGCAAGCGCCGGGCCATCGGCAATGCCGGTGCCGTCGTAGAAACCCGCGGCATTGTCGAAGAGGAAGCCTGCGGCGTTGAAGGTGCTGTAGACGAGCGCCGCATTGTCGACGCTGGAGGCGCACAGCGCGTCCACTAGTGCCATGGCCGACGGATGGACGGATGGCTGACTCGCTCCCTCGCTCGCTCGCTTGCTCTCGGCTCGTGGCCGTTTCTCGGTGTCGCGATGCTTTTGGCGACGACGGAGGGAAGTCGCGTACCACCACCGCTAGCTCTTATCCCGCTCCTTTGCTACTGCCGCTGCTGACTTAGCTGTGGTACAACGTAGCAGTGAGTGATTCTGGGGATCTCTGAGGCTCTGAGGCGCTCGCGTTGGTGGGATGCGTATGTTTCTTTCTCTCCGGTGTGGTGGTCTACTGCCGGGGGTACTGCCGCCTACTGGGCTGGGGTATATGGGGGGAAAAGATAAGGTTTGGTTCGGGCACGCCAGCCAGCCAGCCTGCATTCGCGCGCTCGCGTAGCAGCAACAGTGGGAGAGGGCGCTCTGCTCCCAGTAGAGTAGGCATCAAATGATCAAAAGGCTGAGCTTTTTTGTAAGAGCATCTCCAACAGCCGCGCGCAAAAAACATGTTTGCCGTGCGCGCTTCGGCTGGTTTAGCGCGGTCGTCATCGCTGGCTCCAGCAGCCGTGCTATAATGCAGCGCACGCGCCGCTCCAGCAGAGCGTAAAAATACAGCGTGCGCCGCACGAACCACATATACATTTCAAAAAAGAGGAGCAAAAATGATCAAACAAACAAAATAAATCAATAATAAATAGTTTAATTTCGTTATCATTACAACTCAAACAAATAGTTCCCTAAAAAAACTCAAACAGATAGTTTATCGTTCAGTACAACAAATAATGCAATAAACACAACAAATAGTTCATGAACAATACAATGTCGAATGCAGAAATCATCATGCTCTTTGTCGTCCATGTCATGCCCACCACTCTTCAATCAGATCATTCTGAAGTTTATTGTGCGTTGCGGGACGCCGAATGGCATGATAGGAGGCAATAAAACGGGCTACCCTTTCAGCCCTCCGTCGCACTCGCACGGGATGTCCCAAGAGCTCATACTATGAGTAGTCTAAATCTTGGCCACGCTCATTCTCGATGATCATGTTGTGCATGATCACACAAGCGTGCATGATGTACCAAAGCATTTTTGATCCCAAAATCTAGCCGGTCCTCTCACAATAGCAAATTGGGCTTGCAAAATCCCAAATGCTCTCTCCACATCTTTTCTAGCCGCCGCCTGAGCATTGTGGAAATCAAGATTTTTCTTAACTTTCGGCTTTTTCAACGGCTTCACGAAGGTTTGCCACTTTGGATAGATGCCATCCGCTAGATAATAGCCATAGTTGTACGTACGGCCATTTGCTACGAACTGCACCGGTGGCTGTCGTGGTTCTAAGTCTGACAGTAGAATGGGGGGTAGGTATGGAGAGGCAAGATCATAGCTATGGAGTAGTTGTATACGCAAGAGATTTACGAGTTCAGGCCCTTCTCGGAGGAAGTAATAGCCCTACGTCTCGGAGCCCGGAGGCGGTCAACTGGATTATATGCGTATGAGTTACAGGGGTGCGAACCCTTTACACTGAGGAGGGGGGTGGCTTATATAGAGTTCGCCAGACCCCTCCGGCCCTCAGTTATGCAGGGTTTAAAGTACATTAAGACAGGGGGTTACTGGTAACGCCCACATAAAGTGCTATGAAGACTATTAAAGCTACTTAATGACAGACCGTTGCGTGCTGAGTGACTTTACGTCTCCTGGCCGTCGAGTGGTTAGCTTCATGGTCGAGTGGTTATCTTCATCGTCGAGTGTCCTTGAGTTCGTCGAGTGGAGTCCCTCTTGGTCGACTAGAAGGTAGCTTCTTCTAAAGATGTCCTTGGGTAGGGTATTTTAGACAGGTTCATGACCCTACCCTAGGTACATGACTTCATCATTAGCCCCCGAATGGATCGAGGTTTGAGTGAGGAAGGAGTTGATAATTTTTCCGACCTATTTTCCGTGTTCTGAGTATGTCATATTCTGGATCAATGACCTTTTTTTAGCGATGCATCAACTTTTCTTTCAGTCGCCTTGATCCATTCTTTTCCTCTGTCGAGTGAACTTTTGAACTTGGTGAACTTCCGAGCGACGAATCGTAGGAAATCTACCATCTGACAAGTTGATCTGCTGTTAGCGGATTTTGGAGCTGGGTGGACCGCGGTACTCGGATAGGATAAGGCGTAGACGCCTCGATTTCTGCACCGCCTTTTTCGCCACGTATCGCGCGCGCGACTGTTTCGGATTTGACAGGTCCGCCCGGGCCTACTTGTCAGCCACTCGGAAGCATCCCTATATAAGGTGTCGGGCGAGAGTTTTTGAACAGTGCCTCTCCATTCCCCTTTCTGCCTTCTTCACCCCCGCCTGCTGCGCCCGCTTTTGCCTCCGCCCATCCACTCCTCGCGCGCTTCGCCGGCGACGATGGTGAAGGAGAAGATGGCGGCCTTGGAGCAAGCGAAGAAGGCGACGGCGACGGCAAAAGCGAAGGGAAGAGCAACCAGTCGGGGTGGATCTTCGTCGAGGTCTCGCCTGCCGCAAGGTTGGGTCCAAGGGGATTGGATCCGCTCGACCATTACCCAGGAGGATCTCAACGACCTGGCCAATGAGGGACCGATCTCTCACGGGTCAGCAAGGCTTACGGGGACCGAGTGGCAACCGCAGCCACTGGAGGGTGAGTGCGTTCTCCTAGCCACTCATGTAGATCGTGGATTCTCCCTGCCACCGAGTCTTTTCTTCCGAGGGTTTCTGAACTTCTTTGGGGCGCAACTCCACCATTTCACTCCCAATTCCATTGTCTACCTCGCCGCCTTTGTGTCTCTGTGCGAAAACTTCCTGGGTTGTAGACCGCATTGGGGTCTCTTTAAGCACATATTCACTTGTCGCTCTCAGACGGTGAAAAAGGCGAGTCTGGATGACGATAGGACTAAAGTAATCCAGATGTGCGGGGGTCTTGGGATCCAAGTGAGGAGTAAGAGTGCCTTTCCAGCCATGACCCTTCCCGGGTCGGTTAGAGGGTGGCAGTTGACCTGGTTCTACTGCCAAGACGAGTCGACGTCGGGGCAGTCGACTGGTCTCCCTCTGTTCTCCATGGACCGAGTGAACAAGCCGTCTTCTTTGAAGGTGCTCCCGGAGGAGAAGGCTCAGGTAAAAATGTTGATGGAGCGCCTAGTCCAACTCATTCGGGACGGAGTGACTGGCATGGACCTTCTGGAGGTTTTCCTTCGACGGCGTATTCAACCGCTCCAATACCGAGGTCACCCGATGTGGCTGTACTGCGGCACCGAAGATACCACTCGGGTCCATCCAGAGGCGGTCAATGACGCCACACTGGAGAGGTGGATGGCTGCCATCACAGGGAATAAAGATAACCCTCGAGGGGCTAGGAGGATCCCACCACTCGACCATTCCTACACACCGGACACGATATGACCACTTATCCTCGGTTGTGATCTTGCTTTATTCATTCTGCTTCATTGCAAATTGGTCGATTAACCTTTGTCTTGTTTTGTTGTCCGTCAGGCCACCACTGAGTTGTACTCGATGCCCAATGGAGCGCAAGCGCCGACTGAGGAGGAGGAAGGAAGTGGGGGCGAAAGCCCGGAGGAGTGGGATTCGGATGCTGATGACGACGATGAAGACGATGACTCTGATGAGGAGGAAGAGGAGGAGGAGGAGGAAGTTGCACCTCCTCGTTCGGAAAGACGCTCAAAGCTTGCCCATGACCCTGCAGCCGAGCGTTGTAAGGGGGTTGCGCCCGTCGCGCAGTCGACCAAGCGTCCTTGGACGACTTCTCCAGCGCCGACTGAAAAAGCTCCGAAGCAATCTCGAGTGGCGCCGTCGAAGCCGACGAAGGTCTTGCCGAAGATGAAGATGGTGATCCCCACTATCTCAGGGTAATAGTGTAACTTGAATTTCCTCGTTTCACATGAATTTATTCTTGGCCGATTCGTGAGCTGACCGACTGACTTCTGGAGCTGCAGGGCTGCTACTTCTGATACCTCGGCCAGGGCTGAAGATCACGAGATGGAAGATGCTATCACTTCAAAACCTGGTATGACTTTTGTAGTTCTGTCTTCAGTCGGTTGGCTCTTTGTCTTTAATTTTGACTCTTTTCTGCAGCTCCATCTAACGTCGTTATTGACCTTCCCAACGACGATGACGAGGAACCACTAAGGCAGAGGAGGAACAGGAAGGCGTCTGTAGGCAAGGAGACTCAGGACGTGCCAGCACCCGAGACGTTGGTCGTAGAGGGGGACAACTTCACTCGGCCTACCATATCTTTTGCGGTGCCGCTGACGAGTGCTCGCCCTTCGTCGTCGAGTGCTGCTCAGCCTTCACTTTTCTCGACCCACCACGTCCCAGAAGACCAAGCCAGTGCTGCTAAAGAAGCAATACGCTAGGCAGGGATCATGATGGAGCAAGTGAAGGCAATCCGAGACGCCAGTCAGGCGGCTTATGATGCCAGTTTAGCTCTTCAGAGTAATGTTCAGGTCAGTCGATCACTGCCTGTTCTGTTAGGATATGATATCTTAAAATCCTTCTTTCTGAAAATTTCAGTATCTGTCGTACACCCACTGGGTGTGTTGATTGACTTTCCGGATTAGTGGGGGCACGCTGAGTGCACCCACTGGATGTAGTCCCCGAGGCTATGGTCGACTGCTGGCAGTCGACCATAGTCTTTATGTCTTAAGCTTTTTCTTTATTCGATCAGGTCGAATGGGTTGATAAATCGGTGGGGGCACACTGAGTGCACCCACTGGGTGTAGTCCTCGAGACTGTGGTCGAGTGCTGGCAGTCGACGATAGTCTGAAGATAACCTCTCTTTTTTGCTACTTGTTGGTCGACTGATCGACTCTAACTGATAGAACTAGTGGGGGCACGCTGAGTGCACCCACTGGGTGTAGTCCCCGAGACTATGGTCGAATGTTTATATTCGGTTGTAGTCTTAGAAATGATATGATTTTTCCTTAGTCACTCGGAAGTGAACTGTCTTTGACATTTGTCGATTGGTTCTTCGCAGAAATCTTGCGAGCTTGCGGCTCGTTACACTGAGTTGGAGAACAAGCAAATCCAGCTCGAGCTTGATCTGAAACTGGTCCAGGAGAACTTCACGAAGTCGAAGAGGAAGCAAAAGGTATGTTTGGTGAGAACCTCGACGACTGCTTTTTGCCTCTCGTCCGTTTCAGAGTCTGATCTCATTGTGACTTTGCAGACAAACTGAGGGATGCTCTGAAGAAGAAAGACCTTGACTTGGCTGAGATGCAGAAAGCGTCTTTAGAGAAGACCAAGCTCGCAGATGAGAAGCTGGCTTCAATCACCAAGCTCGAAGAGGAAAATACCAATCTGAAAGCTGCTCTTGATGCGGCCAACAAGGAGGTCAGTCGACTGAAGAGTGACAAGATTGCCTTGAGTGGTAAGGCCAGTGAGTTGGTGGGAAAGAAGAATGATCTGGAGACTTATCTGGGAGGACTCGCCAAAAAGCTATTCCTCATGCTTGAAGGTAATCTTTTGTATCAAATAGGCATTTTAACTATGATCTCTCCATCCGACTGCTATCTTGACTCTGGGGTTGTGCTCGCAGAGTTCTACCAGAACTTTGAATAGGAGACTGGTCGACTGGAAATAAACCTGGATCCCATCAACTCTCCCGTGAAAGATGAAGTCACCATGAATGTGCTCCGACTCGAATCTCGCGTTGCTGCTGTTGTCGACTATCTCGCAAGGCTGAAGGTCGCAACTTCCCGCATCGACACAACACTCTGGCCAAGAGAGACGCTTCAGAACGACCTCGAGTCTCTGATGACTCGACTGAACGAGGTTCCAAGTCGAGTGCAAGAATGGAAGAAGTCTTCTGCCAGATGCGGCGCAGATGTTGCTCTGTCTCTGGCCCGTGTTCACTTCAAGGAGGCGCGAGAGGACAAGCTGGCAGCCCTTAAGGTGGCTAATACCAAGAAGCATGATTTCCGATCTTTCATGGAGACCTTCATCGCCGCTGCCACTCAGATTGCAGATGGAATCGACCTGGATGAATTTGATGCACCTTCCAGCCCTCCGTAGGAGGGGTAAAAAACTTCTGTGCTTGATACTTTAAATTTGCCTCGGTATGCCGAGCGATTTTTGTAACCGATAAACCTTAATGGGCTTAGCGCCTGAGCACTTTCGGTTCCATTGGATGTTATCTGAACTTGGATTCGATGTTGAATATGTTTGCATTTGGTTTGAGGTGTCTTTTGCAGGCCAGGGCGAAGCGCTTGTTGTAATCGACTTGTTCCTCAACACACTTAGGCGAGCACTGGCCTGCAGCTAAGCCTCCGAGTGGGAGATCTGCTCTTCACTCAGTAGGATTTTCTAAAACTTAGACGAGCACTGGACTGCTGCTAAGCCCCCGAGTGGGAGGTCTGCTCTCCACTCGGTAGGATTTTCAAAAACTTAGGCAAGCACTGGACTGCAGCTAAGCCCCCGAGTGGGAGGTCTGCTCTCCACTCGGTAGGATTTTCAAAAACTTAGGCGAGCACTGGACTGCAGCTAAGCCCCCGAGTGGGAGGTCTGCTCTCCACTCGGTAGGATTTTCAAAAACTTAGGCGAGCACTAGGCTGCAGGTAAGCCCCCGAGTGGGAGGTCTGCTCTCCACTCGGTAGGATTTTCAAAAACTTAGGCGAGCACTGGGCTGCAGCTAAGCCCCCGAGTGGGAGGTCTGCTCTCCACTCGGTAGGATTTTCAAAAACTTAGGCGAGCACTGGGCTGCAGCTAAGCCCCCGAGTGGGAGGTCTGTTCTTCACCCGGTAGGATTTTCGTGGTGTACCTCTGGAGAAGGAGGTAACAGTCGACCTGCACCTCGTCCTCCTTGCAGAGCGTACGTTGTATTTGTGGCGTAGCTCGGAAGGAGAGGGTAGCAGTCGACCTGCACCTCGTCCTCCTTGCAGAGCGCACATTGTATTTGTGGCGTAGCTCGAAAGGAGAGGGTAGCAGTCGACCTGCACCTCGTCCTCCGAGCAGAGCGCATGTTGTATTTGTGGCGTAGCTCGGAAGGAGAGGGTAGCAGTCGACCTGCACCTCGTCCTCCTTGCAGACCGCACATTGTATTTGTGGCGTAGCTCGGAAGGAGAGGGTAGCAGTCGACCTGCACCTCATCCTCCTTGCGTAGCGCACGTTGTATTTGAACTTAGGTGAGCGCAATGCCGCAACTAAGCCTCCGAGTGGAAGGCTGGCTTACCACTCGGTAGGATTTTGTTTAACTTAGGCGAGTACTTGGACTGCAGCTAAGCCTCCGAGTGGAAGGCTGGCTTACCACTCGGTAGGATTTTGTTTAACTTAGGTGAGTACTTGGACTGCAGCTAAGCCTCCGAGTGGAAGGCTGGCTTACCACTCGGTAGGATTTTGTTTAACTTAGGCGAGTACTTGGACTACAGCTAAGCCTCCGAGTGGAAGACTGGCTTACCACTCGGTAGGATTTTGTTTAACTTAGGCGAGTACTTGGACTACAGCTAAGCCTCCGAGTGCAAGGCTGGCTTACCACTCGGTAGGATTTTGTTTAACTTAGGCGAGTACTTGGACTGCAGCTAAGCCTCCGAGTGGAAGGCTGGCTTACCACTCGGTAGGATTTTGTTTAACTTAGGCGAGTACTTGGACTGCAGCTAAGCCTCCGAGTGGAAGGCTGGCTTTACCACTCGGTAGGATTTTTTTTAAACTTAGGCGAAATGGATTCACAGCTAAGCCCCCGAGTGGGAGGCTGGCTCACCACTCGGTAAGGATTTTTTTACAGACTTAGGCGAATCGGATTCGCAGCCAAGCCACCCACTGGGGATTGCTTTATGTGGACAAAAGTAATGACAATTACTGGGAAAAATTATAAAGCTCTTGTCTTTGATAAATAAACTACAGAAGTACTTTTATTACAACCCATCCGGGTGAATACTTAAGTATAAAAGGGGCGGAGAAGCTCCGTGTTCCAAGCTCGGGGCTCGTCGATCTGGTGCTCGACATTGTAAAGACGGTATGCTCCTTTGTGGAGAACCTTGGTGACGATGAAGGGGCCTTCCCAAGAAGGAGAAAGCTTGTGTGGTTTCTACTGATCCACTCGGAGAACCAGATCTCCTTCCTGGAAGGCTCGACTCCTTACGTTTTTGGCCTGGAAGCGACGCAAGTCCTGTTGGTAAATTGTCGATCGGATCAAAGCCATCTCCCTTTCTTCCTCTAGAAGGTCGACTGCGTCCTGCCGGGCTTGTTCTGCTTTAGACTCAGTGTAAAGCTCGACTCGGGGAGCGTTGTGAAGCAGGTCGCTTGGCAAGACCGCTTCAGCTCCGTAGACCAAAAAGAACGGAGTTCTCCCAGTCGACCGGTTAGGCGTGGTCCTTAACCCCCAAAGCACAGACGAAAGCTCGTCGACCCATGCACCAGCCGCATGCTTGAGATCACGCATCAAACAGGGTTTCAACCCTTTGAGAATCAAGCCGTTGGCTCGTTCTGCCTGTCCATTCGACTGAGGATGAGCGACTGAAGCATAGTCGACTCGTGTGCCTTGAGATGTGCAGAAAGCTCTGAATTCTGCGGAATCGAAGTTTGACCCGTTGTCAGTGATGATGCTGTGCGGGACTCCATATCTGAATATCAATTCTCTGATGAAGCTGACAGCAGTACCGGCATCAAGGTTCTTGATGGGTTTAGCCTCAATCCACTTGGTGAACTTGTCGACTGCTACCAGCACATGGGTGAAACCGCTTCTGCCTGTTCTCAAGGGGCCAACCATATCCAACCCCCATACTGCGAAGGGCCAGACGAGTGGTATGGTCTTTAAAGCTGAGGCAGGCTTGTGTGACATATTGGAGTAAAATTGACATCCCTCACACTTGTCGACTATCTCCTTTGACATTTCATTCGCTCTTGGCCAGTAAAATCCGGCTCGGTATGCTTTGGCCACGATGGTCCGAGAGGACGCATGATGGCCACAGGTCCCCGAGTGGATGTCATCAAGGATTATTCGACCTTCTTCTGGCGTTATGCATTTCTGACCAACTCCAGTCGTGCTTTCTATGTACAGTTGTCCCCTTATCGCGGTAAAGGCTTTAGATCGGCGGACAATCTGTCGAGCCTCTTCTTCGTCCTCTGGGAGCTCTTTCCTCAAGATATACGCGATATACGGTACTGTCCAATCAGGAGTGATCACCAATGCTTCCATGATCAGGTCGACCACCGCTGGAACTTCAACTTTAGCCAGATCTGTGATACTCTTAGGCTGCGGAGCTTCTTCGGTAAAAGGATCTTCTTTGATTGATGGAGTATGGATATGCTCCAAGAACACATCACTGGGAATGGCTTCTCTCTTGGAACCTATCTTCGCCAAATCATTAGCCGCTTGATTCTTCAGTCGGGGTATATGGTGGAGCTCTAACCCTTCGAATTTCTTTTCAAGCTTCCTCACTGCATTGCAGTATCCAGTCATGGCTGGGCTTCTAACGTCCCACTCCTTCATCACCTGATTGACCACCAAATCTGAGTCGCCATAAACCATAAGGCGACGGACGCCGAGTGAAACGGCCATGCACAACCCATACAAAAGTGCTTCATATTCTGCTTCATTATTGGAGGAATCAAAGTGGATCTGGAGCACATATCTGAGCTTATCTCCTCGGGGGGAAACCAAAACCACCCCAGCACCGGAACCATTTAACATCTTAGAGCCATCAAAGAACATGGTCCAATGCTCCGAGTGAACTTGAGTCGACTGCTGTTGTTCAATCCACTTGGCAAGGAAATCTTCTATGGCCTGGGACTTAATGGCTTTCTTTGCCTCAAATTTGATATCAAGGGGAAGAAGTTCAATCGCCCATTTAGCTACTCGACCAGTTGCATCTCTGTTGTGCAGAATCTCTGACAGTGGTGCGTCGCTGACGACTGTAATGGAATGATCAAAGAAATAATGAGCAACCTTCTTCATGGTCATGTAGATCCCATATACAAGCTTCTGATAATGAGGATATCTTTGCTTCGATGGAGTCAAAACTTCAGAGAGATAATACACTGGGCGCTGAACTTTGAAGGCTTTCCCTTCTTCTTCCCGCTCGACCGTAAGTACTCTACTAACGACTTGTCCTGTGGCTGCAATGTAAAGCAACAGAGGCTCTTTGCTGATTGGAGCAGCAAGCACAGGCTGGGTGGAGAGCAGAGCTTTTAGCTCGGCAAACGCTGCATCAGCTTCTGGAGTCCACTCGAACTTGTTTGCCTTCTTCATCAGTCAGTAAAGAGGTAATGCCTTTTCACCGAGGCGAGAGATGAATCGACTTAACGCGGCCAAGCATCCAGTAAGCTTCTGGACATCATGCACACGCACAGGGCGTTTCATTCGGAGTATGGTGCCAACTTTTTCTGGGTCAGCGTCGATTCCTCGTTCTAAAACGAGAAAACCGAGTAACTTTCCGCCAGGAACTCCGAATGTGCACTTTGATGGATTAAGCTTGATATCATACCTCCTGAGATTGGCAAATTTTCAGCGAGGTCGGTCAATAGGTCGAAACCATTTCATGACTTGACCACGATATCATCCATGTACGCTTCCACATTCCGACTGATTTGAGTGAGTAAACACTTTTGAATCATCCTCATGTACGTGGCTCGGCATTCTTGAGACCGAATGGCATGGTGACATAGCAGAAGCACCCGAATGGAGTGATGAAAGCTGTTTTGATTTCGTCGGGTCCATACAGACGGATCTGATGGTACCCGGAATAGGCGTCTAAAAAAGACAATCTCTCGCACCCCGCAGTCGAGTCGACAATTTGGTCGATGCGAGGGAGAGGAAAATGATCTTTCGGGCATGCCCGATTGATATGTTTGAAATCGATGCACATGCGAAGTGACTTGTCCTTCTTGGGGACCATGACGACATTGGCGAGCCACTCGGAGTGGTATATCTCTCGGATAAACTCTGCTGCAAGGAGTCGAGCCACCTCCTCGCCAATGGCCTTTCTCTTCTGAACGGCGGACCGTCGAAGATGTTCTTTGACAGGTTTTGCTTTTGAGTCGACTCTAAGGCGATGCTCAGCCAGCCCCCTGGGAACACCCGACATGTCAGCAGGCTTCCATGCAAAGATGTCCCAGGTCTCATGGAGGAACTGGATGAGCGCTTCTTCCTATTTAGAGTCGAGTGTTGTGGAAATATGGGTCGGAGCTGCGCTGGGGTCAGTCGGGTGAATATGAACGGGCTTCGTCTCACCAGACGACTGGAACGCTGACTCTGTGGCGGGCTTCTTGGCCCGCAACAAGTCACTCAGATCTGCATTTTTCTTGTATCCCTCCAGCTCTACCACTGTTATCTGGGCATCCGCAATCTTCGAGCCTTTCTGAAAACACTCTTCTGCCTTCTTCCGGTTGCCAGTGATAGTGATCACCCCTTTGGGACCAGGCATCTTCAACTTGAGGTATACGTAACATGGTCGAGCCATGAATCGAGCGTAGGCGGGTCTGCCTAAAATGGCGTGATAAGCGCTTTGGAAATCCACGACTTCAAATGTTAACCTTTCTTTGCGGAAATGTTTCGAATCGCCGAAGACCACATCAAGGGCTATTTGGCCGAGTGACTCAGCTTTCTTCCCAGGTATGACTTGTTGGAAATATGCCCTAGAGGCAATAATAAAAGTATTATTATTATATTTCCTTGTTCATGATAATTGTCTTTTATTCATGCTATAACTGTATTATCCGAAAATCATAATACACGTGTGAATACATAGACCACAATATGTCCCTAGTGAGCCTCTAGTTGACTAGCTCGTTGTGATCAACAGATAGTCATGGTTTCCTGGCTATGGACATTGGATGTCGTTGATAACGGGATCACATCATTAGGAGAATGATGTGATGGACAAGACCCAATCCTAAGCATAGCACAAAGATCGTGTAGTTCGTTTGCTAGAGCTTTGCCAATGTCAAGTATCTCTTCCTTTGACCATGAGATCGTGTAACTCCTGGATACCGTAGGAGTGCTTTGGGTGTATCAAACGTCACAACGTAACTGGGTGACTATAAAGGTGCACTACAGGTATCTCCGAAAGTATCTATTGTTTTATGCGGATCGAGACTGGGATTTGTCACTCCGTGTAAACGGAGAGGTATCTCTGGGCCCACTCGGTAGGACATCATCATATGCGCAATGTGACCAAGGAGTTGATCACGGGATGATGTGTTACGGAACGAGTAAAGTGACTTGCCGGTAACGAGATTGAACAAGGTATCGGTATACCGACGATCGAATCTCGGGCAAGTAAAATACCGCTAGACAAAGGGAATTGTATACGGGATCGATTGAGTCCTTGACATCGTGGTTCATCCGATGAGATCATCGTGGAACATGTGGGAGCCAACATGGGTATCCAGATCCCGCTGTTGGTTATTGACCGGAGAACGTCTCGGTCATGTCTGCATGTCTCCCGAAGCCGTAGGGTCTACACACTTAAGGTTCGATGACGCTAGGGTTATAAAGGAAGCTTGTATGTGGTTACCGAATGTTGTTCGGAGTCCCGGATGAGATCCCGGACGTCACGAGGAGTTCCGGAATGGTCCGGAGGTAAAGATTTATATATAGGAAGTCCTGTTTCGGCCATCGGGACAAGTTTCGGGGTCATCGGTATTGTACCGGGACCACCGGAAGGGTCCCGGGGGCCCACCGGGTGGGGCCACCTGCCCCGGGGGGCCACATGGGCTGTAGGGGGTGCGCCTTGGCCTACATGGGCCAAGGGCACCAGCCCCAAGAGGCCCATGCGCCTGGGGAAACCCTAAAGGAAGAGTCCCAGCAGGGGAAGGCACCTCCTAGGTGCCTTGGGGGGGGGGAGGACTCCTCCCCTGGCCGCTGCCTCCTTGGAGATTGGATCTCCTAGGGGATGGCGCACCCCCCCTTGTGATCCCTATATATAGTGGGGTAGGAGGGCCTCCCAAACACACCTTATGCCTTTGGTGCAGCCCCTCCCTCTCTCCCAAGTTCTTCTCCTCTCCCGTGGTGCTTGGCGAAGCCCTGCGGGATTGCCACGCTCCTCCACCACCACCACGCCGTTGTGCTGCTGTTGGATGGAGTCTTCCTCAACCTCTCCCTCCCTCCTTGCTGGATCAAGGCGTGGGAGACGTCACCGGGCTGTACGTGTGTTAAACGCGGAGGTGCCGTCCGTTCGGCACTTGATCATCGGTGATTTGAATCACGACGAGTACGACTCCATCAACCCCGTTCACTTGAACGCTTCCGCTTAGCGATCTACAAGGGTATGTAGATGCACTCCCCTTTCTACTCGTTGCTGGTCTCTCCATAGATAGATCTTGGTGTTACGTAGGAAATTTTTTGAATTTCTGTTACGTTCCGCAACAGTGGCATCATGAGCTAGGTCTATTGCGTAGATTCTTTGCACGAGTAGAACACAAAGTAGTTGTGGGCGTTGATGTTGTTCAATATGCTTACCGTTACTAGTCCAATCTTGTTTCGACGGTATTGTGGGATGAAGCGGCCCGGACCGACCTTACACGTACTCTTACGTGAGACAGGTTCCACCGATTGACATGCACTAGGTGCATAAGGTGGCTAGCGGGTGCCAGTCTCTCCCACTTTAGTCGGAACGGATTCGATGAAAAGGGTCCTTATGAAGGGTAAATAGCAATTGGCATATCACGTTGTGGTCTTGCGTAGGTAAGAAACGTTCTTGCTAGAAACCCATAGCAGCCACGTAAAACATGCAACAACAATTAGAGGACGTCTAACTTGTTTTTGCAGGGTATGCTATGTGATGTGATATGGCCAAAAGGATGTGATGAATGATATATATGTGATGTATGAGATTGATCATGTTCTTGTAATAGGATTCACGACTTGCATGTCGATGAGTATGACAACCGGCAGGAGCCATAGGAGTTGTCTTTATTTCTTGTATGACCTGCGTGTCATTGAAGAACGCCATGTAAACTACTTTACTTTATTGCTAAACGCGTTAGTCATAGAAGTAGAAGTAGTCGTTGGCGTGACAACTTCATGAAGACACGATGATGGAGATCATGATGATGGAGATCATGGTGTCATCCCGGTGACAAGATGATCATGGAGCCCCGAAGATGAAGATCAAAGGAGCTATATGATATTGGCCATATCATGTCACTACTCTATTTGATTGCATGTGATGTTTATCATGTTTATGCATCTTGTTTGCTTAGAACGACGGTAGTAAATAAGATGATCCCTTACAAAATTTCAAGAAGTGTTCTCCCCTAACTGTGCACCGTTGCTACAGTTCGTCGCTTCTAAGAACCACGTGATGATCGGGTGTGATGGATTCTTACGTTCACATACAACGGGTGTAAGACAGTTTTACACAACGAAAACACTTAGGGTTAACTTGACGAGCCTAGCATGTGCAGACATGGCCTCGGAACACGGAGACCGAAAGGTCGAGCATGAGTCGTATAGTAGATACGATCAACATGAAGATGTTCACCGACGTTAACTAGTCCGTCTCACGTGATGATCGGACACGGCCTAGTTGACTCGGATCATGTGATCACTTAGATGACCAGAGGGATGTCTATCTAAGTGGGAGTTCATAAGATGAACTTAATTATCTTGAACATAGTCAAAAGACCTTTTTGCAAATTATGTCGTAGCTCGCGCTTTAGTTCTACTGTTTTAGATATGTTCCTAGAGAAAATATAGTTGAAAGTTGACAGTAGCGATTATGCGATCAGTAGATAGCTTATGTCCTTAATGCACCGCTTAGTGTGCTAAACCCCAAACGTCGTTTGTGGATGTTTCGAACATCGAACATACACATTTTGATAACTACGTGATAGTTCAGTTAAATGGTTTAAGTAGAGGCACCAAAGACGTTTTCGAAACGTCGCGGAACATATGAGATGTTTCGAGGGCTGAAATTGGGATTTCAGGCTCGTGCCCACGTCAAGAGGTATGAGACCTCCGGCGATTTTCTTAGCCTGCAAACTAAGGGAGAAAAGCTCAATCGTTGAGCTTGTGCTCAGATTGTCTGAGTGCAACAATCACTTGAATCAAGTGGGAGTTAATCTTCCAGATGAGATAGTGATGTTTCCCCAGAGTCATTGCCACCAAGCTGCTAGAGCTTCGTGATGAACTATAACATATCAGGGATAGATATGATGATCCTTGAAGTATTCGCGATGTTTGACACCGCGAAAGTAGAAATCAAGAAGGAGCATCAATTGTTGATGGTTGGTGAAACCACTAGTTTCAAGAAGGGCAAGGGAACAAAGGGATACTTCATGAAACGGCAATTCAGCTGCTGCTCTAGTGAAGAAACCCGAGGTTGAACCCAAACCCGAGACTAAGTGCTTCTGTAATAAGGGGAACAACCACTGGAGCAGGATTACCCTAGATACTTGGTAGATGAGAAGGCTGGCAAGGTCGATAGAAGTATATTGGATATACATTATGTTAATGTGTACTTTACTAGTACTCCTAGTAGCACAAGGGTATTAGATACCGGTTCGGTTGCTAAGTGTTAGTAACTCGAAATAAAAGCTACGGAATAAAACGGAGACTGGCTAAAGGTGAGCTGACGATATGTGTTGGAAGTGTTTCCAAGTTTAATGTGATCTAACATCGCACGCTCCCTCTACCATCAAGATTAGTATTAAACCTGAATAAAGTGCTCTTGCACCTAAAGGAATGGTTTATTGAATCTTGATCGTAGGGATACACATTTTCATGCCAAAAGATATAAGATAGTAATGATAGTACCACTTACTTGTGGCACTGCCATGTAAGTCATAATGGTATAAAACGCATGAAGAAGCTCCGTGTTGATGGATCTTTGGACTCACTCATTTTTGAAAAGTTTGAGACATGCGAACCATGTCTATTGGTATATATGCATGAAGAAACTCCATGCAAATGGATCGTTTGGACTCACTTGATTTTGGATCACTTGAGATATGCAAATCATACCACATAGGCAAGATGACTGAAAAACCTCGGTTTCACTAAAATGGAACAAGATAGCAACTTGTTGGAAGCAACACATTTTAATGTGTGCAGTCCAATGAGTGCTGAGGCATGCAGTGAATATCGTTATGTTCTTACTTCACAGATGATTCGAGTAGATGTAGAGAATATTTACTTGATGAAACACAAGTCTGAATTATTGAATGGTTCAAGTAATTTCAGAGTGAAGTAGGAGATCATTGTGACAAGAGGATAAAAATGTCTATGATACGATCATAGAGATGAATATCTGAGTTACGAGTTTTGGCACACAATTAAGACATTGTGGAAATTGTTTCACAATTAATACCGCCTGGAACACCATAGTGTGATGGTGTGTCCATCATAGTTGCACCCTATTGGATATGGTGCGTACCATGATGTCTCTTATCGAATTACCACTATCGTTCATGGGTTAGGCATTAGAGACAACCACATTCACTTTAAATAGGGCACCACGTAATTCCGTTGAGATGACACCGTATGAATTATGGTTTAGAGAAACCTAAGTTGTCGTTTCTTAAAAGTTTGGGGCTGCGACGCTTATATGAAAAAGTTTCAGGTTGATAAGCTCGAACCCAATGCGGATAAAATGCATCTTCATAGGAAACCCAAAACAGTTGGGTATACCTCCTAATTCAGATCCGAAAGCAATATGGATTGTTTCTTGAATCGGGTCCTTTCTCGAGGAAAGGTTTCTCTCGAAAGAGTTGAGTGGGAGGATGGTGGAGACTTGATGAGGTTATTGAACCGTCTCTTCAACTAGTGTGTGGCAGGGCACAGGAAGTTGTTCCTGTGGCACCTACACCAATTGAAGTGGAAGCTTATGATATTGATCATGAAACTTCGGATCAAGTCACTACCAAACCTCGTAGGACGACAAGGACACGTACTACTTCGGAGTGGTAAGGTGATCCTGTCTTGAAGGTCATGTTGCTAGACAACAATGAACCTACGAGCTATGGAGAAGCGATGGTGGGCCCGGATTCCGATAAATGGCTCGAGGCCATAAAATCCGAGAACGGATCCATGGACTTTGGTGGACTTGCCCGATGATCGGCAAGCCATTGATATAAATGGATCTTTTAAGAAGAAGACGGACGTGGATGGTAATGTCACCATCTATGAAGCTCGACTTGTGGCGAAGTGTTTTCCGACAAGTTCAAGGAGTTGACTACGATGAGATTTTCTCACTCGTAGCGATGCTTAAAGTCCGTCGGATTCATGTTAGCATTAGCTGTATTTATGAAATCTGGCAGATGGATATCAAAACGAGTTTCCTTACCAGTTTTCGTGAGGAAAGGTTGTATATAATACAATCAGAAAGTTTTTGTCGATCCTAAGGATGCTAAAAGGTATGCTAGCTCCAGCGATCCTTCTAAGGACTGGAGTGAGCATCTCGGAGTTGGAATGTATGCTTTGATGATGATCAAAGATTTTGGGTTTGTACAAAGTTTATGAGAAACTTGTATTTCCAAAGAAGTGAGTGGGAGCACTATAGAATTTCTGATGAGTATATGTTGTTGACATATTGTTGATCATAAATGACGTAGAATTTCTGGAAAGCATATAAGGTTATTTTGAAAGTGTCTTTCAATGGAAAGCCTGGATTAATCTACTTGAACATTGAGCATCAAGATCTATAAGGATAGATCAAAATGCTTAATAATACTTTCAAATGAGCACATACCTTAACATGATCTTGAAGGTGTTCAAGATGGATCAGTCAAAGAAGAAGTTCTTGCCTGAGTTGTAAGGTACGAAGTTAAGACTTAAAGCTCGACCACGACAGAATAGAGAGAAAGGACGAAGGTCGTCCCCTATGCTTAAGACGTAGGCTCTTCAGTATGCTATGCTGTGTACCGCACCTGAAGTGTGCCTTGCCATGAGTCAGTCAAGGGGTACAAGAGTGATCCAAGAATGGCTCACAGGACAGCGGTCAAAGTTATCCTTAGTAACTAGTGGACTAAGGAATTTTCTCGATTATGGAGGTGGTAAAAGAGTTCGTCGTAAAGGTTACGATGATGCAAGCTTGACACCTATCCGGATAGCTCTGAGTAGAGAGACCGGATACATATAATGGAGCAATAATTTAGAATAGCTCCAAGTAGAACAGTTATTTGGAATAGCTCCAAATAGAGCGTGGTAACTGCATCTAGGAGATGACATAGAGATTTGTAAAACACACACGGATCTGAAAGGTTCAGACCCGTTGACTAAAACCTCTCTCACAAGCAACATGATCAAACTTAAAACTCATTGAGTATTAATCACATAGTGATGTGAACTAGACTACTGATTCCAGTAAACTCTTGGGTGTTAGTCACATGGCGATGTGACCTGTGAGTGTTAATCACATGGCGATGTGAACTAGATTATTGACTCTAGTGCAAGTGGGAGACTGTTGGAAATATGCCCTAGAGGCAATAATAAAAGTATTATTATTATATTTCCTTGTTCATGATAATTGTCTTTTATTCATGCTATAACTGTATTATCCGGAAATCGTAATACACGTGTGAATACATAGACCACAATATGTCCCTAGTGAGCCTCTAGTTGACTAGCTCGTTGTGATCAACAGATAGTCATGGTTTCCTGGCTATGGACATTGGATGTCGTTGATAACGGGATCACATCATTAGGAGAATGATGTGATGGACAAGACCCAATCCTAAGACTAGCACAAAAGATCGTGTAGTTCATTTGCTAGAGCTTTGCCAATGTCAAGTATCTCTTCCTTTGACCATGAGATCGTGTAACTCCTGGATACCGTAGGAGTGCTTTGGGTGTATCAAACATCACAACATAACTGGGTGACTATAAAGGTGCACTACAGGTATCTCCGAAAGTATCTATTGTTTTATGCGGATCGAGACTGGGATTTGTCACTCCGTGTAAACGGAGAGGTATCTCTGGGCCCACTCGGTAGGACATCATCATATGCGCAATGTGACCAAGGAGTTGATCACGGGATGATGTGTTACGGAACGAGTAAAGTGACTTGCCGGTAACGAGAATGAACAAGGTATCGATATACCGACGATCGAATCTCGGGCAAGTAAAATACCGCTAGACAAGGGGAATTGTATACGGGATTGATTAAGTCCTTGACATCGTGGTTCATCCGATGAGATCATCGTGGAACATGTGGGAGCCAACATGGGTATCCAGATCCCGCTGTTGGTTATTGACCGGAGAACGTCTCGGTCATGTCTGCATGTCTCCCGAACCCGTAGGGTCTACACACTTAAGGTTCGATGACGCTAGGGTTATAAAGGAAGCTTGTATGTGGTTACCGAATGTTGTTCGGAGTCCCGGATGAGATCCCGGACGTCGCGAGGAGTTCCGGAATGGTCTGGAGGTAAAGATTTATATATAGGAAGTCCTGTTTCGGCCATCGGGACAAGTTTCGGGGTCATCAGTATTGTACCGGGACCACCGGAAGGGTCCCGGGGGCCCACCGGGTGGGGCCACCTGCCCCGGGGGGCCACATGGGCTGTAGGGGGTGCGCCTTGGCCTACATGGGCCAAGGGCACCAGCCCCAAGAGGCCCATGCGCCTGGGGAAACCCTAAAGGAAGAGTCCCAGCAGGGGAAGGCACCTCCTAGGTGCCTTGGGGGGGGAGGACTCCTCCCCTGGCCGCCGCCCCCTTGGAGATTGGATCTCCTAGGGGCTGGCGCACCCCCCCCTTGGGATCCCTATATATAGTGGGGTAGGAGGGCCTCCCAAACACACCTTATGCCTTTGGTGCAGCCCCTCCCTCTCTCCCAAGTTCTTCTCCTCTCCCGTGGTGCTTGGCGAAGCCCTGCGGGATTGCCACGCTCCTCCACCACCACCACGCCGTTGTGCTGCTGTTGGATGGAGTCTTCCTCAACCTCTCCCTCCCTCCTTGCTGGATCAAGGCGTGGGAGACGTCACCGGGCTGTACGTGTGTTGAACGCGGAGGTGCCGTCCGTTCGGCACTTGATCATCGGTGATTTGAATCACGACAAGTACGACTCCATCAACCCCGTTCACTTGAACGCTTCCGCTTAGCGATCTACAAGGGTATGTAGATGCACTCCCCTTTCTACTCGTTGCTGGTCTCTCCATAGATAGATCTTGGTGTTACGTAGGAAAATTTTTGAATTTCTGTTACGTTCCCCAACATGACTCCATGGAAACTCATGTTGCTGGAACTGAGTGTGGACATCGGAATGCCCATTCCCTTTAGCGTCTCCGCATACAGTATATTCAACCCACTGCCGCCATCCATCAGTACCTTAGTCAGTCGAGTGCCTTCGACGACGGGGTCGACCACCAAAGCTTGCCTCCCAGGGGTGGCTATGTGCGTCGGATGATTGGACTGGTCGAATGTGATGGCAGTCTGAGACCATTTTAGATAACTGGGCGTTGCAGGAGCAACCATATTCACCTCACGGTTGATAACTTTCAATCGACTTTTGCTCTCCACATCAGCAAAAATCATCAGGGTGGAATTGACATGAGGATATCCTCCATCACTGTCCTCCTTGTCCTCAGCCTTGTCCGACTCCTTTTCTTTGTCCTTGGGCTGTTTTCCTTGAAACTGCTGGATTAAGAGCCGGCACTGGCGAGTGGTATGTTTCGGGTAGATGAAGTTACCCTCTTCGTCCTTCTTCGTGTGGATGTGACACGGCAGATCCATCACATCATTTCCTTCCTTATCCTTCACCTTCTTGGGGTTCCAAGATCCTTTGGGCTTCCCTTTGAATTTGCCCTGAGTCACGGCCAGAGCCTCTCCAGGAGCAGCTGGCTCGGCTTTCCGCTTCTGCTTCCGATTGGAGTTTCCCTTTTCCGACTGACTCGGCTTATACTTGCCACTCCGGAGTCTGTCCTCTTCTTCACTGTTAGCGTATTTGGTGGCAATCTCCATCATTCGACTCAGGGTCATATCCTTGGTTCGACCAAACTTCAGACTTAACTCTCTGTTCTTGACACCATCCTTGAAGGCACAGACCGCTTGATGATCAAACACGTTCTCCACAGTATGATGCAAAGTGATCCATCTCTGGATGTAATCTCTCAGGGTTTCATTCGACTTTTGTACGCAGACTTGCAGCTCTGTCAATCCGGCCGGTCGCTTGCAAGTTCCCTCGAACGTCCTGACGAACACTCGGGAAAGATCTTCCCAAGTGTAAATGCTGCTAGGAGCTAACTGATTCAACCACGCCCTGGCCGAACCCTCCAACATGAGTGGCAAATGCTTCATGGCCACCTCATCATTACCGCCGCCAATCTGTACCGCCACTCGGTAGTCTTCAAGCCAGGTTTCAGGCTTGGACTCACCAGTGAACTTACTTACCCCAGTCGCCAACCTGAAGTTGGGGGGTATCACTGCGGCTCTGATGGCTCTGCTAAAACATTCTGGACCTGAAACATGGACTCGGCTGCTAGTGGGTGCATCTCTGTCATGGGCACCTCGATGAGCTCTGTTCCGATCGACCAAACCTTGCATGATGATGGATCTCGCATCAAAGCCTGGTTCCCTGGGGTCGACCGGAGCTCTTCGCCCAACACTGAGCTGGCGCCTGTCATATTGCTGCCGATGGGCGTAAGACCCACCCCTTGGGGGAGGAGTGGGCACTCGACGCCTATCATCACGATCAAATCGGTCATCATACTGGTCACGCCGACCTTCACGTCCCTCGCGCCGCGGAGGCGATCTTGGGCTATGAGCCGACTGAACTGTATTCACAGTGACGGATCGACTGTGAATCCTGTTGCGCGACTGTGACACAGCTGAATTCTGATCTCCTGCAGCTCGGAGCAAATCCCTGATCTGCATCAAGCCTCTGCCAGCCTCCGACTGAGAGGGCTGAATTGACTCTGCTATACGGGCTGCAGCTGCTAAATTCTGAATCGGGGTTCGATATACCCGAGTTGGTTGCGGAAAGAACTGACGTCGACTGGAGTCGGGTACTCGTTGCCGCGCACGCTCGTCGAGTGCTCGCTGGAGGTTCTCCAGTCGAGTGCGTTCAGCCAAGTTGGCCAAACGCGCCTCTTCCAAGGCACGAGCCTCGGGAGTTTGTCTTGTGATGGGAGTATGCAGGATATCCATGTTCCGGCGGTGAAGATCTTCTCTTTGCTGAGAAGTGAGTGGCTCGGGTTGATATTCCTCATGGGCCTGAGCGGGGTCGCCTCCACCGTCTATCCCGTCGGTGCGGGGGAAGCCGGGAGGGCTACGAGGCCCATTGACCATCAGGACCTCCACCACTGGATCACTGCTGTCGCACTCGGATGCAGTCTCTACGGAGCCAGTCGACAGATCGAACATGCCGTAGAGAGATTCGTCGGGCTCAATTGCCACGACTTGGGTGGTGGCCGATTGGCGAGCTATTGCGTGTCTCACCCACCGCTGAAGCCTCGACCGACTAAAGCGTTTGCGCTGGCGGGAGACAGGGAGGGAGAATGGCACAGGAGTCGACCGATCTGGAGTCGACGGTTGCCGCAGCAGGACGCCGCGGACACACGCCCGAAAATGCGTCGCACCGCGGACGGGGAGCGCGTCGATGTCGAGTGGAGCCTCCTGGAGCCAAGCGGAGTCGTCGGCAATGAAAGTGAGCGCACCGAGACGGATCTCGCGGCCCTCGACCAGAACTCCGCCAGAAACCATGATGAAGGCAATCGGAAAAATTGCAACTTCTCCAAAAAGTCGCTAAGACACCGGCCCCATGGTGGGCGCCAACTGTCGTGGTTCTAAGTCTGACAATAGAATGGGGGTAGGTATGGAGAGGCAAGATCCTAGCTATGGAGTAGTTGTATACGCAAGAGATTTACGAGTTCAGGCCCTTCTCGGAGGAAGTAATAGCCCTACGTCTCGGAGCCTGGAGGCGGTCGACTGGATTATATGTGTATGAGTTACAGGGGTGTGAACCCTTTACACTGAGGAGGGGGGTGGCTTATATAGAGTTCGCCAGACCCCTCCGGCCCTCAGTTATGCAGGGTTTAAAGTACATTAAGACAGGGAATTACTGGTAATGCCCACATAAAGTGCTATGAAGACTGTTAAAGCTACTTAATGACAGACCGTTGCGTGCTGAGTGACTTTAGGTCTCCTGGCCGTCGAGTGGTTAGCTTCATGGTCGAGTGGTTATCTTCATCGTCGAGTGTCCTTGAGTTCGTCGAGTGGAGTCCCTCTTGGTCGACTGGAAGGTAGCTTCTTCTAAAGATGTCCTTGGGTAGGGTATTTTAGACAGGTTCATGACCCTACCCTAGGTACATGACTTCATCAGTGGCAACTCACCGTTTGCAATCTTATTCATCAGTGGTGACCGGTTGACAACATTGATGTCATTCAAAGATCCAGGCATTCCAAAAAATGCATGCCAAATCCAAGTCTCCTGATCGGCCACCGCTTCAAGGATTATAGTGGAACCCTTTTTTTGGCCGTGGAATTGCCCATGCCATGCCTTTGGACAATTCTTCCAACTCCAATGCATGCAATCTATTGAGCCAAGCATGCCAGGAAAGCCGCGCGCTTTGTTCATCGCCAATAGCCTTGCGGCGTCTTCAGCAGTGGGAGATCTCAAATACTCCTCGCCAAACACTTGCACAATTCCCACTACAAAGCGCTTGATACACATGATGTCTTGGCTCTCACCCATAGCCAAGTGATCATCAACTAGATCAGCCGGGATACCGTATGCCAACATACGCAAAGCGGCTGTCACCTTCAGAAAGGTGCTATGCCCGAGCTCTCCGGCGGCATTCCTCCTTTGTTGGAAAAACCAGTCATGGCTCGCTAGTTTCTCTGCAATGCGCCTGAACAAGTCGGTGCTCATCCTAAACCGCCGACGAAAATACGACTCCGGGTATGTGGGATTCTCCACGAAATAGTTCTTCATCAATCTGTTATGGGCATCAATCCTATCTCTCCAAATTTTCTCCCGATCCATAACCGAACCACCGTGCTTCGGTTTTTTATTGATATGCATAGCTAGGATCATTGCAAGATCCTCCTCCTCTTCCATATCAAATTCTTCTTCGAAAGAATCATACGACGAACTCATCTACAATGTTCAATACTATACTATAAAAACTACAATTCAAAACATGCACCAAATTCATGAAGTTTGAGCAATACATACCTTGTAGGCGTTTTGTCAAACACCTTGCGGGCGCGGCGTGGCAGCGAGCGCTCGGGCGCTGTTCCGAGGACGACGGAGGCGCGCGAGCGCTGGTGGGACTAGGAGGGGATGGTGCGGAAGCGCGGCGGCTCGGGGATAGGCCGGGGAAGCGCCTGAACGGTCGCCGGGGGGCGCGGGCGGCGGCGGCGGCGCGGCTGGATGGGGGTGGAAGTGGGAGAGGAAGTGTGGGCGCGAGCGCTCGAGTGTGCCGCGCGCTGTAGCGGGCGCCCGAAATACACCGCGCGGGACAGTGTTTCCGACAGCGCGCCTAACTCGTTATAGCGTGCACGCCGTTTTTGCGTGTACGCTGGAGCGACCCGCCGCGTTACGCGCGCGCTAAAACAGACTTATTTGCGGCGCGGCACTAGTTTAACGCGGCGGTTGGAGATGCTCTAAACATCTGCGCTGCGTTTTTTGTGCAGTGCGTCGTGCTGCTGGCCTACTGCCGTGTGACCGGGTGACCAGTCAGATCGACTGAAGGCCTCCCTTTGCGGTGAGAGGAGGGGCTGCAAAGTTTTTCTTCGGCGCCTCATTGGTTTGCAGGATTTTAAAACTATAGGAATAGGAAAAATGCAAGAATAGAGTGTCACGTTCTTTTCTACTAGTATATCATAACAAAATTCAAAACTACATGAACTCGGATGGGAAATCATTTTTTTTCTTGTGTGGGAGATGGAAAAGCATTTGATCCAACAGTAAAAAGACTAACGAATGAAAAATTTGCTCCAAAATATAGTACACATGAATATTATGAAAACATTCCTATGGATTTCAATCCTGCAAATTAAATGGCCATAGTAGGATTTTTTTCTAAGGGCAACTCCAATGCGAGTCACCAAAAAAGCCTCGAAATGTCCGGACCCGATGGTCTGGTCACTTTTAGTCATCCAATCTAGGTCATTAAAACCCTCTCCAATGCCTGGAGTGTACGAAATCCCGGACACTTTCACCAAACCAGGGTGAGTCCGGATGTCTGCGACCACCTCTAACTTGTCCTCAGACCTCATCATAAACCCACCTTTTCTTTTCCCTTTCTCTCTCCCCTCCCCATTGGACAAGAGGCGGACATATAGGGGATTTTAGGGGTATAATTTTTGGTGGCACGCGCTGGGACACAGTCGGACTTGTCCACGGACATTTGATGATATTCATCTTGTGTCTAACATTGAAGATGCCCTACCGATCCAAATCCTCCAAAATTCCTATGAAATTCCTTTGAATCGATCCCTGCAAAAAAATCATTTGAATCAAACGAGCCCTTAAATGAAGGACCCTCTTATCTGGTGACTGTTTGTTGAAGGGTGTGGCATTTGTGAATGTTTTGATGGTATTTTTAATTGTGTCGGGGGTGGCAGTTTTTGACTTTTTTTTTTCAAAACTGCATGACATTTTATAGGATGAAGGCTAAAAAATGTTATCCTCCCAGAAAATGCCATGCAATTATCTGCCATCCCCAACACAACTAAAGTCTAAAACTGACATCAAATGCCACCCTTCCCAGCGAATGTTCACCCGTTAGCTTTTCCATATGAAAGCATTTTTATATCTTATTCAATCTTGAGATGGAAACATTGTAATTGTAACGTGCTCCCACAAAAGAGATCAATGTTTCTAGCCTCTCTGTCCAAGATGCACACAGTCCAGAAATCAATCCGAGAGGTAACCACAACAATAATTGATGAATATTTGTATCTCAAAGCGGATACCATTACCTAACGTGGGCTAAGGGCATCTCCTGGCTCGCAAACGGACAAATTATTTGTCCGAAAATTGTGTCAGGACACTGATACGTGAGCCGGACATCCAACTCCATACCTACTCAAATGCCCGCAAGGCCGCAACAATAGCCTCCCACCCAACGGCGGAGCTACGTGGGGGCGAACCTGGGCCATCGCCCCCCCAGCAAAAACGAATTTTTTTTACTACCCCTATATGTATTACACACAGCCCACAACCAGAAGGCCCATTTATCATCTGCTGTCTTCGTTGCGTGGAGACAAACGAATCCAGCCAGCCACCAAATCGATTTCCCCTTTGACCTACCGCCTGCGACCGCGGACGCATGACGACCTGAGCGTGGGGGTGGGGCATCGGCGTCCGGCAGGAGGCCGCTGTGGCTTGCCGGCGTGGCCGCGTGGGGGTGACCGCTGGCCGCTGGCGGGTGGCCAGCTAGCCGCTCCAATCCGGCCTCTGCTGCGGAGAACACCAGGCAACATCGGCGCCCTGTAGTGCCTCGGTGAGCCGGTGAGCATCTGCCCTCGCTAGATCTTGCTTTTTCTCCTTTACGTTGCCTAGTCTTCTAGTCAATTTCTCCAATCTGGGCGTCCTAGCAAGCTAGCTAGCTACTTTATCAACACTGCTCTGTACTGGTTATTTGGACCCTGTCAACACTGCTTGCTGGATCTCTGTCTATCTTTCCCCTCTGGAAATTATAGGAAGTTCAATTATTTTGATTCTGAAGTTTATTTCACCTTAGTTGAGGAAAATTCTAATTAGGTCATCTGGTCATGGATTTATTCAATTGCATTTTGTATTGAATAGAAAATGTCCTTTACAGTGAGATTGTGAGAGGGAGGCGTGATGCTTAAGGGGAAAAGATTGATGCATTTTTCAAAAGAAAGAGAGGTGATTCACTTGATGAACCAACAGCAACCGAAGCAATGCCTATTCAGCCAACGGACTGTGTTCAACCTCCTCTGTTGTTGCTCGAATTTGAGCAACACGGACCACATCCTTCAATGCCTCAACAGCAAGGACAAAGCCATCAAACTCAAACAAATGAAGTACTATTTCAAGGGATTGAATTCTTGCAGCGGGATCCAGCACTACGTCCACAGATTTGGCAATATCCACCTAATCAAAGAGATGATGTGCGGCGAGCATATTTGAAGCTTGGTATTATGCAGCCCCGTTTGCAGAATTACAAAGCTTATGGTCCAGAAGGTCGCAAACGACGCTTTAAGTATGACTGGTTCAAGGATTTCCCATCATGGTTGGAGTACTCGGAGGACAGTCATCGTGCATATTGCTTCTATTGTTTCTTGTTCGGCAAGAACAAAAACAAGAGAGGTGGTTCAGATGTCTTTACAGTGCGAGGATTTGTAAACTGGAAGAAGGTCCATGATGGAAAGAAATGTGCTTTCTTAAACCACATAGGTTCTGAACCTTGCTCTGAACATAATAATGCAACCAAAGCATGCCATGACTTCTTGAATCAGCAAGGCCATTTAGAAAATGTTGTAGCAGTGGGCAACCAGAGGGATATAGAAAGAAACCAGCTGAGGGTGAAAGTATCAATTGCAGCAGTTAAGTGGCTTACAACACAATCATGTGCATTTAGAGGCCATGATGAAACTCCAGACTCAAAGAACAGAGGGAACTTTATTGAATTGTTAAAGCTCCTTGCAGAATTCAATCCCGAGATTGCCGAAGTTATTTTGGAGAATGCTCCATACAGTTCAAAGTACACATCACATGAAATCCAACAGGAGATTTTGGGTATTTATGCATTGAAAGTTAGGAAACATATCCATGAAGAGATTGGGGATTCTAAGTTTTCTATTCTAGTGGACGAGACATGTGATGTAGCAAAAAGAGAGCAGATGGCATTGGTCCTCAGATTTGTTGATGAAGATCGTATATTGCAAGAGCGGTTCTTTGCCTTGATACATGTGACGAACACCAAAGCCGCAACACTTAAAGAGGTATTGAGTTCTGTGTTATCCAAACATGCTTTTGATGTTCAGAACCTTCGTGGGCAGGGATACGATGGGGCTAGTAATATGAGGGGGGAGTTCAATGGCTTGCAAGCTCTTTTTCTTAGAGAATGCCCGTATGCATATTATGTCCACTGCTATGCTCATCGCTTGCAACTTGCGCTAGTGTCTGCATCGAAGGAAGTGGTCACTATTGCTCAATTCTTTCAGAAACTTCTTTTTATTGTAAACACCGTTGACTCCTCTGCAAAGCGCCATGATGAGCTTCGTGATGCCCAGTTGGAGGAACTAGCTCGGTTACTAGCTATTGATGACATTGAAACTGGTAAAGGGGCAAACCAGATCTGCACACTAAAACGACCTGGAGACACTAGATGGGGGTCTCACTTAGGTTCTATATCCAGCCTAAAGAAAATGTTTAATGCAGTACATTCAGTACTTCAAAATATAGCATCTGATGGGTCAGCTGGCTCAATTCGTGCAGATGGAGACACTGCTTTCAACTACTTATCTTCTTTTGAGTTCATATTTGTCTTATGTCTGATGGAAGAAATATTGGAGATAACTGAAGATCTTGGTCAAGCTTTGCAAAAGAAATCACAGGACATAGTAAATGCCATGCGTCTAGTGTTCACAACAAAGGTTCGTCTTGATGAAATGAGATCAGATGATGGTTGGGAGGCCTTCTTTGATAGGGTTGTTGAGTTCTGTGTAAATCATTCCATTGATATTCCAGATTTGGGAGAAACTTACATTCTGCGTGGTGGTCGTGCTCGTCGCCAACCAGACCATTTTACTAAGGAGCACTATTTCCGGGTGGAAGTATTTCGTGCAACACTTGATACTCAGCTACATGAATTAGAATTCAGGTTCAATGACAAGGTACTGGATCTATTGACCACTAGTTCTACCCTGATCCCTAAAAATAAATTCAGATCTTTCAAAGCTGGTGATATTTGTGAGTTAGTCAAGAAATATTATCCAGCAGATTTCACCCAACAAGAAATCTATGGATTGGAGCAGCAACTAAAACACTTTGTTGTGGATGCCTCCAATGATAAAGAGTTGAAAAATGTGTCAACCTTAACAAATCTTTGTCGATATCTCTTTGAGACAGGGAGACATTCTATCTACAATTTGCTTGATCGATTGTTGCGATTGCTTCTAACTCTTCCAGTTTCTACAGCAAGTGCCGAGCGAGCATTCTCAACTTTGAAGATCATTAAGACAAGGCTACGTAATACCATGGAAGATGATTATCTAGCCAATAGCTTGCTAGTAAAAATAGAGAGTGAAATCACGGAGAAGTACAGTTATGAACATGTTCTTGTGCACTTTAAGGGTGCAAAGAAACGGAAAGCTAATCTGTAGTGCAGTGTTGCTGTAGTGAACCGAATCCTCCATGGTTAAATGGTATTTTGGTATAGTTCCTTTTGTTATGGAGTAGGTTATATATATATATAAATATATTTGTAAGCTACTATGGAGAAGATCAATATAATTGTATAAGTTTCTAGATATTTGCAATATCTAACTTGCTGTATTCGTATGCTTTTGTATTTGAGTTTTTTTAACAGCTTCACCCCTCCAGAGATTTCTTTCAAGCTCCGCCACTGCTCCCACCAATGCACTCTGGTGTTAGTACACCTTCCGTCAATGCACTTTGGCACCTTCGGCCAAACTAGTATAATTAGTTTTAGGTTTTAGTATCATTCGGCCAAATTGTGCAGTAATTAGTTGTTTTCTGTCATTCAACGCTTTGGTTTTAGTAGCCTCCGCCAAACAGCTACGCATGCTAATAGCAGCGGTCAGCGGCTAGTTGCTCTCTTTCCACCAAATATCAGCGTCTTTCCGATTCACCGCAAAAAGTATGTCTGTATCACTCGCCGGATTAATATTGACATTCATAGAATGGCTCGACACATCTGAACCGTGCGATCCAGAAGATACGGGGTTTGTGGGTTCACTTTGAAGATGCCTTAATTAGTACAGTGTTTTAATGAATACTTGTATCTCAATAATTAATGAATGCTTGTATCTCAAAGCGGATACTCCCTCCATACCTTTATACAAGGTCATTTCATTTTTATGTCTAACTTGACTCGAATGTAAAGTGACTTTGTATAAGGAAACAAAGGGAGTACCATCATCTAACGACGTGCATGGCGATCTTACAGCGGTGTGGATATCAGATTGTTTCCCAAATGGTAAACGGCACAACACTACGCACAGGTACCAAGCCATGCGGAGTAACAGCAAAGGGAATGACAAGGCGACAAGGAAGCCACGTGAGCAATGCACCACCCTGCCTCGAGTAATGACCATAAAGCCCCAGAGCCACCAATCAAGACTCGCCTGAAATTCAGGGCTTACTGTCCTAACACCTATTTGTCTATGTTTGTTGTTGGTCGTACAAATTAGTAAGAAGCCTTACTTTTTTAGAGATAAGTCCATGATCCGATTTTAAATTAATAAAGCCACCAAGTGAACAACATAGTCATGCAAACACCCACAACACACAATAAAACACCTAAGAATACAAGTTCAAAGTGACAAGCAAGCCACAACCCGGCAGAAAGGCACGCAGGCCACAGAAGAGAACCAAAATAGCATGACAGGAGGTAGACGGCGACGCGGCAAAGCCCCAGCTACAGCTGGCTGGCTCTATCCCTGTCCAAGATGGAGTCCGACGTTGTCCGCATGTGAGAGATCAAGAGCTCCACAGCCGCCACGTCCTTGCCCTTAATCATAGATGTCCACTCCTGCAATAAAATATGTTGTTGCAGAAACTGGCCTGCCGAGCGCGAGAGAGATGAGGAGGAAGATCGGATCGCAAGGAGGAAGAGGAACGAGTCTGACAAAGGTATTTTGTGCTGCGCACTAAACTGCAGCTTTTCTCTGCTTTTTTGTTATTATCAGGCTAGCTCCAACGGCTGCCGAATTACAAGGGAAAAGACCACGTCTCTAGCTGGCCTACTGGTCGTGCCATCCCACGATGCCTAGCTAGGATCGGGCGACTACTTTGCCCGCACGAACCACGGCGATCATGCCATCCCATGACCTGGTAAGGCGAGCAAAATCAGCTAACAGACTAACTGAAAACTACTGACAGAAATAAAGCCTAACTGAAACTTCTGAAACCGTACGTGCACATACACACGCTGACGGTCTGTGTTTATTCAGAACGCTGTAACCTGAAACCTGAATGTGTGTGTGAGCAGATTATCTAACAAATCACCCCCTAATCTGCCACACACTAGATCACCCCTAACTTGTGCCGTAGCTCAGAGAACCGGCTCCTTCCAAGGGATTTTGTGAAAATGTCTGCAACTTGGTCTCCGGTTCTGACATGGACGACATCCACTCGCCTCAGCTCAACACACTCTCTGATATAGTGATACCTGAGATCAATGTGTTTACTCCTCTCATGATGCACCGGATTTTTGCTCAATTCAATTGCAGATCTGTTGTCAACACGCAGCTTGACCTTCTGAACTGTTGTACCCAGCATTTCAGCAAGCAACCTGCTCAGCCACACAGCCTGACTTGCTGCTGTTGCTGCTGCTATGTACTCGGCCTCGCATGAAGATTTTGCAACCACCTTCTGCTTCTGGGAGGACCAAGTAATAGCACCCGATCCGAGGAAGAACACAGTACCCGTGGTACTTTTCCTGTCATCAAGATCTCCTGCGTGGTCACTGTCACTGAAACCAGCGAGAACAGTTTCCCCTTCTGCTCTGTAGATACACCCAAGATTCAGGGTGCCCTTGATGTACCTCAGAACTTGCTTGATTGCAATCCAATGCTCCTTTCCTGGTGCTTCCATGAAACGGCTTAGAAGCCCCACTGCATATGCAATATCCGGTCGTGTGTTTACCAAGTACCGCAGGCTCCCAATGAGGCTTCGATATTCAGATGCATCCACTGCTCCTCCCTGGTTCTTCCTCAATTTCAGACGATTTTCCAGTGGTGTATGACTGGCATTGCACTGATCCATACCAGCATCTTCCAGGATCTTCTTAGCATAGCTGGACTGGCAAACACTGATTCCATCCTTGTCCTGCTTCACTTCTAAACCCAGATAGTAAGTCAGGAGACCAAGATCGCTCATCTGAAACATGTCCTGCATCTGCTGCTTGAACTGCTTGATAGCATCTTTAGACGACCCAGAGATGATCAGATCATCAACGTACACCCCAACTAGCAGATGATCTGTTCCTCTGCCACGCTTGTATAGGGCATGATCCAACTGACACTTCTCAAAACCAAGGGAAACCAGCGTAGTGTCCAGCTTGGTATTCCATGCTCGGGGTGCCTGATGGAGCCCATACAGAGCCTTCTGCAGCTTCAGAACCTTGTTGGGATTGCAGCTGTCGATGAAACCTGCAGGCTGATGCACATATACTTCTTCCTGCAGTTCTCCATTCAGAAAGGCAGATCGCACATCCATGTGATGCACTGACCATCGCCGTTGCGCTGCTACTGCAAGCAACAGTCTCACTGTTTCCAGACGAGCTACGGGAGCGAACACTTCGTCAAAGTCCACCCCCTGCCTCTGTGCATATCCCTTTGCCACCAGACGAGCTTTGTGTTTCACAATGTTTCCATCTGGATCGCGCTTCACCTTGAACACCCACTTTAGTCCAATGGCGCGATGTCCGGCGGGCAGGGAGGCAAGAGACCAGGTGCCGTTGGAGCGGATTGAGTCCATCTCCGCCTCCATTGCGCTGCGCCAGGCAGGCTCATCCAGTGCATCTTCGACAGACGCAGGTTCCTCTGCTGCGGAGAGACAGAGCCCACTGTACTCCAGAGTGCATGCCGGAGCGTGGTCGATGATGTACTTCATGGATTTCCAGCGGACTGGCACCCCCTCGGCGTCGAAATCCTCGCCGGTGGGCGGCGTCACCCACCCGTCATCAGAGTTGTAAGGAGTAACTGGTGTGGACGGGCTTGAGTCCGCCCATGCCTGCGTGCTCGACGCGCTCGGCGTGTCCGCGGCGGATCCGCTAGACGTGGGCGTCCGCGGCGTGCTTGGAGCAAGCGGTGAGCCTGGCGCAGTTGGTGTTGTCAATGCGCCAGGTGGCATCACCGGGGCTGGTGACACGGAGTAGGTCGTGGTTGTGGGCACGCCCGTGTCGGAGTACACGACCGTGAACTGGTTGGCGCGCTCCGAGTCGCTACCATCCTTGCTCCAGTCCCAGCGCCGATCCTCCTCGAAACGCACATCGCGTGTGATGTACAAGCGCTTGCCAATCGGGTCGTACACCCGATAGCCCTTTGTGCCCGCCTCATAGCCCAGAAATATGCCCGGCCGTGTCCTGTCCGCCAGCTTGGTCACGCCAGGGCCGACGAGCTTGACGTGCGCGACGCAGCCAAAAGTGCGGAAGTAATCGACCGTCGGCTTCTTCTTGCGCCACGCCTCATAGGGTGTCATGCCCTGCAGACTCCTCGTCGGTGAGCGGTTGAGGATGTGCACCGCCGTGCGCACTGCCTCGCCCCAAAACGTGCTTGGCACGCCCATGCTTTTCATCAGGCTGCGAGCCATCTCGACCACGGACTGGTTGCGGCGTTCGACGACTCCGTTTTGTTGAGGAGAGTACGGAGTCGTCGTGTTCCTTAGGATGCCGTGCTCTTCGCAGTACGCGGTGAACTCGCTCGAGTTGAACTCCCCGCCGTGGTCGGTGCGGAACGCTCTGAGCTTTGCACCGCACTGTGTCTCCGCAGCCGCCTTGATCTTTCTGAAGAATTTGAACGCCTCATCCTTGCTCCTGAGCACTTCCAACCACATGTATCTACTGTGATCATCAACGATGAGCAGAAAGTACTTGTTACCGGACGTGGTCGCCGGTGTGATGGGCCCGCAGAGGTCGCCGTGGACGAGATCAAGCCCCTGCTCCGCGCGGTACGGTGACGCGCGTGGGAATGGCGTACGGTGCATCTTCCCGAGTGTGCAGCCCTCGCAGAACTGTTCGACATGCTGAATCGCCGGCATGCCACGCACCATCCCCTTCGCGCCAAGATCGTGCAGTGCCCGGAAGTGGAGGTGGCCGAAACGTCCATGCCAACGCCACGCTTCGTCGCCGCCGTGCGCCAGGAGGCACACGGGCGCAGCCAAGTTCAGAGCCACGGCGTAGAGCCGGTTGCTCATCCGCTGCACCCGTGCCAGAAGCACGCGCTGCCTGTCGTAGAGACAGAGCATGCCGCCCTCGATCACGGACTTGCACCCGTGCTCGTCGAGCTGTCCGAGGCTCACGATGCTCGTCCGCAGTTGGGGGATGTAGTAGACGTCCGAGAGTGCGCGGTGCTCGCCGTTCTTACAGGAGAACATCACCACTCCGCGTCCGCAAATCTGCACGACAGAGCCGTCACCAAAACGTACAGTACCTCGTACCGTCTCGTCGAGCTCCGAGAGCATGTCGCGGCGCCCCGTCATGTGATTGCTAGCGCCGGTGTCGAGATACCATCTGTTGTCGTCCGTTGCCACGGGCACGACCCGTCCTTCGTTGAGGAAGATCTCCGTGCCCGGTTCACGTGCGCCGCTGTTCGCGCTCTCGCCGCTCACTGTCGCACAGGTGGCCAGCAGCAAGCCCGGCTGCTCGACGTCGACCTGGGCGACGTTCGCCTGTTGGTCCGTCTGCTCCCGCTGCTCCCTTTCCTTCTTGCGGCATTCCTTGGCCCAGTGACCTGGGATGCCGCAGTAGCGGCAGTTGCCCTTCCGTTTGGGTGTCGCCGAACCACCATTGCCGCGGCCACCGCCCTGGCCACGGCCACCCCCTCCGTGGAAGTTCTTTGCCTTGCCGTTCCCGCGTCCCCGCCCTGCTCCAGAGCCTGAGGACGCGCCGCTTTGGTCCAGCTGCTTCTCGTGCGCCCGCCACTGATCGATGGTGTACAGCAGCTGCGTGCCGGTCGCCGGAGTCTCCTCGCGCTCTCGCTCCTCGACGACAAGGAGCCGGCCACAGAGTTCCTCCAGGGAGAGTTGTTTGGTGTCGACCAGCGACTCGATCGCCACGGCCATCTCGCGGTACGGGCGTGGCACGGTGCGGAGCACCTTGAGGACGGCCTTGTGCTCGTCCACTGGATCGCCGAGCCCCTGCAGCTCGTCGATGATCATCCTGAGCCGCATCACGTACGACTCGATTCCCTCGCCGTCCTTGTACCGGAGCGCCTCGTACTCTGAGCGACGAGTTTGAGCCTTGGCCTCGCGCACGCGCTCGACGCCGATCCGCATGGTCTTCAGAGTGTCGCATGCCTCCTTGGGGGTGGCCTTTGCGCCCAGGATCCGCATGAGCTCCGGCGGTACCCCCTTGAGGAGAGCAATCATGGTGCGCCGGTCGTCGCGGTCCGTCCCTTGGCCTGTTTCCACCACATGCCACAGCTCATCAGCCTGCAACTGAAGTTTAGTGATCATGGCCCAATCAGAGTAGTTGGTGCGGGTGAGCATCATCGGAGGCGCGCCGCCGCCGCCGTGCACGATGCGCTCCACGACACGCACCCCCGACCCCTCCTCGGTGGAGAGACGGGCCAGGGATTTTCCAAGTGCCGAGGCCTCCGCCTTGGCCTCTTCTTCCTCTTCCTTCTTCTTCGCCTTCTCTTTATCGCTGCCGGCCATCTCTCCGACGGATCAAACACCGCCGGCGCCCTGGATGGATCGAACACCACCGAGGCTCTGATGCCACTTGTTGTTGCAGAAACTGGCCTACCGAGCGCGAGAGAGATGAGGAGGAAGATTGGATCGCAAGGAGGAAGAGGAACGAGTCTGACAGAGGTATTTTGTGCTGCGCACTAAACTGCAGCTTTTCTCTGCTTTTCTGTTATTATCAGGCTAGCTCCAACGGCTGCCGAATTACAAGGGAAAAGACCACGTCTCTAGTTGGCCTACTGGTCGTGCCATCCCACGATGCCTAGCTAGGATCGGGCGACTACTTTGCCCGCACGAACACGGCGATCATGCCATCCCATGACCTGGTAAGGCGAGCAAAATCAGCTAACAGACTAACTGAAAACTACTGACAGAAATAAAGCCTAACTGAAACTTCTGAAACCGTACATGCACATACACACGCTGACGGTCTGTGTTTATTCAGAACGCTGTAACCTGAAACCTGAATGTGTGTGTGAGCAGATTATCTAACAAATAGACATTTTAAAAACACAGTCATTTTTTTCACGAATACGCACTGTGGCGTATCATTCCATTGATAGAAGAAGTAGAGAGTACATTGTTGGCAGCCCTAAAAGTCGTACACTGGGAGGCGGCATTCGGCGACCGGTGAGCCAGAGAGAGGGGGTTGCTCAACCCCAAGGAACAGGGGTCAGGTTACAGGGAGGATCCTATCTAATCCTTGGGCGCCGGCTCGAGCCCAGCGTCGAGCCTCGTCCTTGATCGTGGCCAGGAGGTCGCCATTGGAAGGTTGCAGGCCATCGAAGATGATGCTGTTCCGGTGCTTCCAGATGGCCCAGGCAGTTATGATGACTAAAGAAGCGAAGCCTTTACGGTAGAATGATGGAGCGGCGAGCGTGCAAGCAGACCACCACTCGAAGAGCTCGGTCTGGCCGTCCGGGGGTGCAATCGGCAGTCTGCACCACGAGAGAACTTCGTGCTAAGTAATACACGCAAACACATAGCTGGCGAGGATGTGGTGCAGGGTTTCGTCATCCTGGTCGCGGAACTGGCAAGCGGCGGGGTGCGGGAGCCCGCGGCGTGCCAGGCGATCGACAGTCCAGCATCGATTTTGAGAAGCTAGACACAAGAAAAACTTGACATTGAGTGGTGCCCAGCTGCGCCAGATCAGCTTCCAGAAGGGTGCGGTAGTCGATCCAACGAACAAAGCGGTGTAGCAGGAGCTGGCAGTATAGGCTCCCGTCGTGGTCCAACGCCAAGAGAGCGCGTCCGAAATGGGTGAGAGGGAAACCGTCCGCAGGCGGCGCCAAAGGTCGACGTACTCGAGGGTTGCCAGTGGGCCAAGGGCGCCGGTGATGTCAGAAATCCGACTTTGGTTGCGCAGCCCGTCGCAGACAAGGCGCGTGCGCCTTCTTCTCCGTGGAACCAAGGCCACGAGGGTGGGGGCGATTTCGGCGATGGATTGGCCGTGGAGCCAGTGATCTGTCCAGAACCTGCAAGTATTGCCATCGCCAATCGTCCAGACAGTGGAAGCTCTGAAGATTTGCTGAACCTCGCGATCATGCGGCAAGTGAAGGTGGCGCCATGGGCGCGTCGGGTCCGTGGCCTGCAACCAGAGCCATCTAGTGCGCAGCGCAACGCCAGCGTGGTGAAGGTCGCGCACGCCGAGACCACCCAACTCAACAGGGCGACAGACCTTGGCCCAACTAACAAGGCAACAGCTAGCGCGCGCGTCTTTGCATCCATGCCAGAGGAAATCGCGAATGATGCGGGTGACTCGCCGCAAGATGGGTTTGGGGACAGCCGCAGCCATAAGGATGTGGGCCGGCATTGCGGTGAGGACATGCCACACAAGCGTGAGCCGTTCTCCTCGGTTGAGCAAAGTGGCCCTCCATGTTGCGAGCTTGAGGAGGAGCTTGTCGAGCAGGGGCATCAAGTCAGAAGAGGAGGCCTTGCACACGGACAGTGGCAAGCCAAGGTACTTGATCGGGAAGTACTTGATGGGGCAGTCCAAGGTGGCAGCAATGCCGGGCAACACCTCGGGAGGGCATCTGATAGGAGTAGCCGAGCACTTGGCGAAACTGGTCATGAGGCCAGATGCCTTGCCAAAGGTGTCCAAGAGCTTGCGAATGATGCGCAACTCGGCCGGGTCCGGGTTGCAGAAGAGCACAACGTCGTCGGCAAAAAGGGAGATGCTAGAGGCCGCATGCCTGTTGGTGAGTCGTTGAAGGACGCCGTTGGAGACGGCATGCTGGAGCAGGCTGTTTAGAGTGTCGATGGGGAACACCTGTTTAATGGTAAATATGTTCCTCGTGGTTCACAGGGTCCAACACAAGGCGGAAAAGCCGATCCAGAACACACGCTTAACCGGGCCAACAAGATTAGAGACAAGGGGCCGAAGTTCCCCAAAACAATTGGGAGCCCAAGACACCCCAAACCAGTCCTTAAGGTAGAATAATAGAGCAAGAGGGCACTGAAACATGATATGATCAGTATCTTCAGGTTGCCCTTAGAGGGAGCAAAACTAGGAGCCGGGCCCATTCCTTTTCCTAATTTGATCCACGACCAACAGCTGTCCGCGGATCGCCTGCCACATAATTTTTTTAATCTTGAGAGGAATGTGGGCCGTCCAAACAAAATCGAAACTAGACATAGGAACTCAAGCGACGAACTAACGATAACACGACTTCACAGAAAAACGGCCAGACAATGAATGAGGTCAATAGACCACATCAGTAGACTCCGAGCGCACAGGGGAAACGGCAGCAGGAGGGTGCCAATCATCCAGCTCTTTATGAGACAGGAACCGCCGGAAACCGAGGTCCCATTGTCTGGCCGCGAGCTCTGTGATGGTGATCGGGTGAACCACAACAAAAGAGAAAATAACAGGGAAGGAAACCGCCAGGGGACCAACCCTAGTCCACCAGTCTAGCTAAAACCTAACAGATGAACCATCGCCCACATAAAATTTAGCGAGAGCCCTAAAATCGTCTCGAACTTTAAGAAGTTGCCGCCAAATTAAGAACCGCCCGACCCAAACATCATCAACGGGCTGGAGGAAGGGAAGTACCTAGACTTAAGAATACAAAGACAAAGTTCACCAGGGTCGGCCGAGAGAATGCGCCACCACCATTTAAGAATAAGGCATTTGTGCATAATAGAGGTATCCACAACACGCAAATGTTGGAAATATGCCCTAGAGGCAATACTAAAGATGTTATTATCATATTTCCTTGTTCATGATAAATTTTTATTATCATGCTATAATTGTATTGACCAGAAACGCGAATCATGGTGTGGATACTTAAACGAATAATGTGTCCCTAGTAAGCCTAGAATAGCTCGTTCATTAAAGATGGTTAATGTTTCATAACCATAGACATGAGTTGTCATTAAGTAACAAGATCACATCATTAATAGAGTAATGTGATGGACAGACCCAACAGTAAGCTTAGCATTAGATCATATCACTTAGTTTATTTTCTACAATGTTCTTCATGTCAAGTATCTATTCCTTAGACCATAAGATCATGCCACTCCCGAATGCCGGAAGAATACTTTAGGGGTTATCAAATGTCACTTCGTAACTGGGTGATCATAAAGGTGATCTTCAGGTATCTCAGAAAGTATTTGCTGGGTTTCATGGATCGAGACTGGGATTTGTCACTCCGTGTGACAGAGAGATATCTTTGGGCCCTCTCGGTAATACAATATCATGAATAGCTTGCAAGCATGTGACTAATGAGTTTTGTCACTTATAGAACGAGTAAAGAGACTTGTCAATAACAAGGTTGAACAAGGTATGGAGATACCGACGATCGGATCTCAGGCAAGTAACATATCGCCGGACAAAGTGAATTGTATATAAGATTGATTGAATCCTTGACATCATGGTTCAACCGATAAAGATCTTCGCTGAATATGTGGGAACCAATATGTGCATCCAGGTCCTGCTATTAGTTATTGACCAGAGAGATGTCTCGGTCATGTCTGCTTGATTCTCAAACTCGTAGGTTCGCACGCTTAACGTTTGATGGCACTAGGGTAGTGTAAGTGCATCTAGTGCCACCCCTTGTTGGTTTTGGAGTATTGACGACAAAGTTGGTTGAGGGACTAATGCGTTTGTGAGAATTGCAGGATAACGCAGGTAGTGTCCCTCATTGATTCGGTTTACCTACCGGAGATGACCCCTAAAAATGTATGAAGACATTGAAGACAATGGTGGTATGTGAAGATATTCACATTGAAGACTATGACATGAGAAGACATTGAGTGAAGACTATGGAGCGCGAAGACTGTGTCGTTTCGTTGTTTCCTCTTCTTCTTTGTTGAGTCATAGGAACCACCGTACTGTTAAGTGGGGTCCAAGTGAACTAAGTCAGAATGACTGAAGTGATGCTCAACCAAAATCCTATGTCTTCGAGCGAAGACAATGAGAGCAAATCTTATCCAGAGCTGGATGAGTCAGCTTTGCTTGTAGCCCAAGTAAAGTTACCGTGTGTGTTTGAAATCTGACCGTTGGAACACGTGTCAGTTCCTTAGTGACCCAGGGTCATTTCGGACATATCAGGTCGGGTTGCCTTGTGGCTATAAATAGCCCACCCTCTACACCATAAATTGGTGGCTGCTCAGAGTTAGTTTACAGCTTTTGTCGTTTGAGAGCAACCCACCTCGAAGCCTTTGAGAGAGTGAAATCCTTGCGAGGACAAAGCCCAAACACCCAGAGCCAAAGAGTGTTAGGCATCACTGAAGTCTTTCTGTCTGTGTGACCTGAAGACTTATTACACTTGAGGACTGTGAATCCTCCAGCCGGTTAGGCGTCGCGTTCTGAGCATCCAAGAGTCATTGTGGATCGCCGGTGAACGAAGTCTGTGAAGGTTCGAAAGTCTACCTTGAAGACTTACCAGAGTGATTGGGCAAGGACTAGGTGTCCTTAGCTCAAGGGGAATAAGGTGAAGACACGGTCTTCTGAGTTGAATCTCAGCCTCCCTAACCAGACGTACAGTTGTCACAGCAACTGGAACTGGTCCAACAAATCCGGTGTCTTCAACAAGTGACTGGTTCTATCCTCTCCCCCCTTTACTTAGTGTTTGTCTTCATGAAGTCATTGCTTAATCGTCATACCTGTTTGACTTCATTGCTTGACTACTATTGTTTGTTGGCTTCATACTATCTTCTATCCTGATCCTTACTACCTAGCTGCTATTACTCTTTGTACTTTCACATTATCGCATACTTCACTATGGCTTGCTTAGTCTAGTTTATCTTCCGCTGCATATCAATTAGGCCATTTCCATTGTTTGTCTTCGAAACTTCCAGGTTTTGAAGACTTTTGTAAAAAACGCCTATTCACCCCCCCTCTAGTCGATAGACTAGCACTTTCAATTGGTATCAGAGCAAGGTACTCCCTTGTTCTGTGTGATTCGGTTTAACCACCTGGAGTTTAGCTATGTAGACTGCAGGGATAATCAAAGTCTCCGCTGCTTGCCCCGTGTTCGATGGAACTGAATATCCCTACTGGAAGAATAAGATGCGCATGCATCTTGAAGCCATTGATGTCGACCTCTGGTATGTCATCAAGAATGGCGTTACCAAAACTGGTGAAGGTGTCACCCCCACTGATGTCAAGAAGTTCATTCAACTGGACTCTACTGCAAAGAACATCATCTGTGGTCATCTGACCAAAGGACAGTATGGCCGTGTGAGTGCTCTGGAAACGTCGAAGCTAGTCTGGGACTGGCTATCCAAGGTCAACGAAGGCGTCTCAACCCAGCGAGATCAAAGGATCAGTGTTCTTCGCAACCTCTTCAACCGCTTCAAGAGAAACGATAATGAAAATGTCCAGCTCACGTTTGATCGTCTGACTGAAATCACAAATGAGCTTCAGGCTCTCGGCGCCACTGAGATTACCAAGCATGAAATCGTCAAGACACTACTGAGATCACTTGACAGCTCCTTTGACACCCTTGCCCTCATGATACAAGAACGCCCTGACTTCAAGACACTCGATCCGTCTGATATACTTGAGAGGCTCAACACACATGAGCTCCAGCTTTCTGAGAAAAGAGATATCTATGGTCCCAACTATGGCCGAACTCGCGCTTTGAAGGCAAAAGTTGTTTCCTCATGTGAAGAAGAATCTGACTGCGGTTCTGATGATCCTGAAGACATTGGAAAGGAACTTGCTATGCTTGTGAAAAAGTTCCAGAAGTTCACCAAGAAGAAAGGCTTCAGAAAGTCTTCGCGATCTAGCTCAAGAAATGATGAAGCTTCCACTCATGACAACAAGAAGAGAACATGTCACAAGTGCAAGAAGCCTGGACACTATATCTTTGAGTGTCCACAGTGGGACAATGTGAAGAAGAAGAAGAAGAGCAAGGAATATGATTCTGATGACAAGAAGAAGAAGAAATCTTCAAAGTCTTCTTCCAAGTCCTCATCAAGGTCTTCATCTCATAAGAAGAGCTCATCTGGCAAGGCTCGTGCTTTTGTTGGCAAGGAAATGGATTTAGAGGAGGAGTCTGCTTCTGAGGAGGTGGAGGTGGAGTCTGGAGAGGAGTACGACCCTGGCGTTGCAAGTCTGGCTCTAGCCACACCCTATGTTGCCAAGTCCATCTTCAACACTGAAGACACTGACTTCCACACCAACGCTGAAGCTGATGACAAGGACGATCCTGCTCCCACCTACTGCTTCATGGCACGAATTGCCAAGGTAAAATCACATGATGCTTACTTCCAAACATCAAGTGAAGATGACTCTGATTGTGAATCCAAACCCAGCTACAAAACTCTTGCTAAAATTGCAACTGAACAACAAAAAGCTATGGAACATACTCAAAAACTGTTAGACAAAAGCGATGACCTGTTGGACGCGGAAATGACACGTTCACAGTCCTTAGTTGAAGACATAAAAAACCTTCATGCTAAGTACCAAGACCTTGAAAGTCTTCATGAAACGCTCTCAACCACTCATGAAAGGCTCTCCCATGATTATCTTCAAAGGAAGCAAGAGCTTGAGAAATTGAAAGCGGCTCATGAAGATCTTCAAAAAGAAAATGAGTCACTTCGCGCTCAATAGATCAGTTCCGCTCAGGATGGATTTGAACCACCATGTCTAAAATGCATTGAGCGTGATAACGTTACCTCTGTTGCTGAATGTTCCACTACTGCTACTACTGCATTGTCTTCAACTACAAATGTGGTAACTAACCCCTTTGCGGAGGATACCACTACTATTGCTGATGAAAATGCTAGGTTGAAGACATTGCTTGAAACAGGGATGTATAAAAGTCTGAAAGGACATCAGACACTTTGCGATGTCCTCAAAAAGCAGATTCTGAACCGAAATCCTAGGAAAGAGGATGTTGGGTTCGAGAGGAAAATGAATGTTGATGGTTCCTACTGGAAGCCTGAGCAGTATCCCAAAACCATATGGGTTGCTGCAAAGGAACCTTCAGTAGATCCATCCACCTTATCTGGCTTCACTTGCGCTAACCCTATCATCATTGATGAATCCTTTGATGCAAACTATAAACTGTTCAAAAATCAGAATGGTGAAGTGTTTGCCAGGTATATTGGTACTAACTGCAGGAATGGACCACGTATGAAGAAGATCTGGGTACCCAAGCAGTGTATTGAGAATATTCCTGTGAATGTCATCATGACACCACCAAGGAAGAAGACAAACCCCAGACCCATGGCTTCATATGGCCCAAAGGCTTCATACAGATACAGGACTCATCTGAGTCACCCTAACGCAAATGTTTTGCAGGGAAATCATACTCAAACTGATGAATATGAGCGTGTGTCTTCAAACTGCTATGTTCATAGAACTAAGAACTTTTCTGCTTATTCATATGAGTATCATTCATCTCCTGCAAGGCTATTTGCTAGGGCTTCAAAGCCTAAGTTCTCAGATGCTGCACTTAGACTCATTGCTTCTAAACCACCCCTGAAGATGTGGGTGGTGAAGAAGAATTAACTTTCTTTTGCAGGAAATGGTCTCCAGCCAGCAATCAAAGGCGTCCGATACTATTGCCGGGGACCTAAAACACATAATAGGACGCATGATAAAATGATCTTGCTATATATTTCACATCTGAATCGCTTACCAGTCATACTATGTGTCCTAACCTTGACCTATGCTGTGATAATCCTTATGAGCATCAAATACTTATGCTTCACAACACTCTTTGTGAAGCCTATCCTCCTAACTGCACTGTAGGGTACAACACCAAAAGCTTCAGAATGGATTATTGACAACGGATGCACTAATCATATGACTGGTGATCGAAGTCTTCTCATGGACTCAACCTTACGTCCATCAGACAAGAGTCACATCACGTTTGCTGACACTGGTAAAAGCAAGGTATTGGGTCTAGGTAGAGTTGCAATCTCAAAGGATCAACACATCGATAAAGTGATGCTTGTTGAATCCCTTGGTTTCAACTTAATGTCTGTCTCAATGCTTTGTGACTTAAACATGATTGTGCTATTCGGAAAATATCGTTGCCTTGTACTAATGGAATCTGACAAGTCTCTAGTCTTTGAAGGGTATCGAAAAGATGATCTATACATTGTAGATTTCTCAGCAGGTCCACAGCTTGCCGTATGTCTTCTTGCAAAAGCTTCAGAATGCTGGCTATGGCATCGGAGGCCGGGGCATGCTGGCATGAGGAACTTACACACACTCATCAAGAAGAAGCATGTCATAGGCATCGAGGGTGTCAAGTTCAAGAAGGATCATTTGTGTGGTGCCTGCGAAGCTGGAAAGATGACAAGGGCAAAGCACCCCTCGAAGACAATCATGACTACATCTCAACCCTTCGAGCTGTTACATATGGACTTATTTGGCCCTACTCACTATTCTACCCTCACAACAACTGCTTGTCTCTATGGCTTCGTCATTGTTGATGACTACTCAAGATACACATGGGTGCACATAATTCTCTACAAGACTAAAGTGCAAGATGTCTTCAGACGCTTCGCCAATCGAGCAATGAACAATTATGGTGTGAAGATCAAGCATATCAGAAGTGACAACGACACTGAGTTCAAGAACACAGGGCTTGATCTTTATCTAGATACAATGGGAATCACTCATGAGTTTTCTGCTCCATACACTCCTCAGCAAAATGGCATCGTAGAGCGCAAGAACAGAACCCTCATTGAGATGGCTCGAACAATGCTCGACGAGTACAAGACACCAAGAAAGTTCTGGCCAGAAGCTATTGATACATCATGTCACATCATCAATTGTGTTTACATCCATAAGCTTCTGAACAAAACATCCTATGAGCTCCTTACTGGCAAGAAGCCAAATGTCAGCTACTTCAGAGTATTTGGAGCTAGGTGCTGGATCAAGGATCCCCATCACAAGTCAAAATTTGCACCTAAAGCTCACGAAGGCTTCATGCTTGGCTACGGAAAGGACTCTCACTCTTACAGAGTCTTCAACCTCTATCTCTACAAAATCGTTGAAACTATGGACGTGAGATTTGATGAAACCAATGGTTCACAAAGAGAGCTCCTGCCAAGTACACTAGATGAAGCTCCGCCCAGCGAATCGATCAAGCTGATGGGAACTGGTGAAATCATGCCTTCTGAAGCACAGCCTGAAGAGGAACTTATCATTTTTGCATCTAACCAATCAGAAGACAATGCACAGACTGAAGACAATCCTCCAAATGATGACAATGATCAGCAAGAGCAAAGTCTTCGTCCTGTTCATCCTCGAGTTGCAAATGAAGTACAAATTGAGAAGATAATTGATAACATCAATGCACCGGGTCCACTTACTCGCTCAAGAGCAACACAGTTAGCAAATTTCTGTGGGTACTTTTCTTTTGTGTCAATATCAGAACCCAAGAAAGTTGCTGAAGCCTTTGTGGAACCTGAATGGATACAAGCAATGCAAGAGGAACTTCAACAGTTCAAGCTGAACAATGTTTGGGAACTTGTCAAGCGTCCTGACCCTCGCAAGCATAACATTATTGGTACAAAATGGATATATCCAAACAAGCAAGATGAGCATGGTCAAGTAGTCAGAAACAAAGCACGTCTTGTGGCTCAAGGATATACTCAAGTTGAAGGAATTGACTTCGATGAAACATTTGCTCCTGTGGCTAGGCTTGAAGCTATTCGTATACTGCTAGCCTACGCTAATCACCACAACATTCTGCTACATCAAATGGATGTGAAGAGTGCATTTCTCAACGGCAAGATTGAAGAAGAAGTGTACATAGCTCAACCACCTAGCTTTGAAGATCCAAAACATCCTGATATGGTGTACAAGCTAAACAAAGCACTGTATGGCCTCAAACAAGCTCCTCGCACTTGGTATGATACGATCAAAGACTTCCTAAAGAGCAAAGGCTTCAAACCTGGATCCCTTGACCCCACACTCTTCACGAAGACATATGATGGTGAACTGTTTGTGTGCCAAATATATGTGGATGACATTATCTTCGGATGCACCAACCAGAAGTATAGTGCTGAATTTGGATACATGATGCAAGAGCAATATCAGATGTCCATGATGGGTGAGCTGAAATTCTTCCTTGGTCTTCAAATTCGTCAGCAAAGGAATGGCATCTTCATATCTCAAGAAAAATACCTCAAAGATTGTCTGAAGAAGTTTGGAATGGAAGATTGCAAAGGCTATACGACGCCAATGCCAGCCAAACACCATCTTGGTCCCGACGACAATGGTAAAGAGTTCGATCAAAAGGTATAACGCTCCATGATTGGTTCTTTACTTTATCTATGTGCATCTAGGCCAGATATTATGCTTAGTGTTTGCATGTGTGCTCGATTCCAAGCGGCACCAAAGGAATCGCATCACTTAGCTGTGAAGCGAATTCTTTGATATTTGGCTTACACCCCAACACTCGGATTATGGTATCCAAAGGGCTCAAAATTTGATTTGGTTGGTTTCTCGGATGCTGATTATGCTGGTGACAAGGTGGATCACAAGTCTACATCAGGCACATGTCACTTTCTGGGACGATCACTTGTCTGTTGGTCTTCAAAGAAGCAGAACTGTGTGTCACACTCAACTGCTGAATCTGAATACATTGCTGCGGGATCTTGTTGCGCTCAGCTTCTATGGATGAAGCAAACTCTCAAGGATTATGGCATCAATCTGAAACAAGTACCTCTCTTCTGCGACAACGAAAGCGCTATCAAGATTGCCAACAATCCAGTCCAGCACTCGAAGACAAATCACATTGAAATTCATCATCACTTTCTCAGAGATCATGTCATGAAGAAAGATATTGACATCATTCACGTCAACACGGAAGAGCAACTGGCAGATATCTTCACAAAGCCCTTGGATGAGAAAAGGTTTTGCAAGTTACGGTGTGAGCTAAATATCTTGGAATCCTCAAATGTCCTGTGATCAGGCACACATCCTAACACTTATGCATGTTGATGACTTAGATGTGCAACACACGAAGTAAAGTATATCTTCAATTAATGAAGACTTACATTCTGAGTGTGAATTCATTAACGTGGAATTTGACTTCGGAGCACCACGATAATTGTGCGCTGTGTCTGGGTCTAATACTTCCTATACGGTGGGTAACGCCACCACCAAATTTCTTGGTTTGAAGTGTTTCACTCATGGCGTTATATTTGCAATGTCTTCGTATTTTGTTTGTCTTCAACTTTAACTTATCTTCATGATTCTCTTCACTATGATGATTTGATTGCTTTCTGATATATATATATATATATATATATATATATATATATATATATATATATATATATATATATATATATATACTAGTGTTCTGTCCTCTACAACATTCACTTATAGCTATGTCTCCCTATTTGAATCTTTTGAACTAAGTGAATGTGATCGGACCCTAATCACTCTGTGCTTTCTATCTCAAACTCTATCTGTCCAAATCATATGCATTCTATTGAAACTGTCGAATGTCTTCTCTGCGTCCTAGTCAACAGAAGACACAGAGACAAACATTAAGTCTGCTTTAAATGATTTATCTTTATTGGTTGAAATTCGGAGAAGCCGGAACAACCACCCGACATGCCTGGCGGGCATGGGAATGTGGGACAACTCTGAGTATGTTGCATGCTTGCCACGTGCCCCTCAGATGTGAATCGCTAGGGGCACCTGCATAATTGCGATGTGCCGCACACTTCCTTATAAATACATGCCCCTTGCTGTAAAGAAAACCTTCTTCCACCTCTCCACCTCGTCAAAGCCCTAGCGCCACCACTAGCTCTCGAGGACGCCGGCGACGAAGCGCTTAGCTGCCGCGACTTCTCCGACGCTGTCGTCACGCCGGCTGCGGACATCATCCTCTCCGCCGCCACCGTAGGTGTCCTCCGTCGCCAAGTTAGGGCACGATGGATTGAACTGCTCGGTCTCCTATTCATCCCATCTAGCAGTTCTTCGTGTGGTAAATATAACTCTATTTTTACCATTTTTTTGATCCTCAAAGATTCATCCTATTTACCAAAAGTGGTTTCTACCTATACAATGTTAGATCTAATCTGTCTGCACCTCATACTGCCTAGTATATTCACTTAAGCTTCATATCAAGTTAGATTCCTCACTTGTACTTATTCACGGATTCGTACAAATCTGGAACCAACTCTCAACATATAAGTGAATGTCTTCGCATCATGAGGTCAATGTCTTCAAACTGATTTATCTTCAAATCTTCTGAGAATGCATATGACCTCTTCCCCTTCCCTCGCATCTCTAATGCTGTCATAGATACATGTCCGTGGGAGAATCCCTTGGTTCTCATAGTCTGCATTCGTTTGCAGAATTCTTACAACATCACATTGATTCTCCTGAAGCCAGTTCCTGTTTGTCCAGCAAGCGAAAGCCCTTGAAGCCTCTAAACGTATTGAAACCATTCAGTTTGAAGTTCATGGCTACAGAGAAGTCAGTAAGGAAGGGTGGCAGACAGCATCGAGGGGGAACATCAAAAGATTTGCCTGATGACCTCGCAGAACTTTATAAGACAGATCTTGAAGAGAATTACCATCAGCGCAAGACACGGATCCAATGGATTCGACGATATTGGGCTAAACAATGGTTCAAATACAAGTTCGTGACCCAGGAATATGCTGAGAAGAATGCTATCAAAAGTCCTTGGGGTGATATTCTCTATCGAGGCCTTCAACCCAAGAACAGAGCTGAAGCTATTGCACAGGGTTTCTATCCATGTATGGTCCATGGACCTCAGCCTGAAAATGCCAACTCAACATCATTGCTCTGGTGTCGTGATGACAATCTCTTCAAGCATAACTTTCAGCATGCAAAGGCATCGGCCAAAGAAAACAAGAAGTAATTGGGATTAGACTTCAATCCTGGTCCCTCTGCTCCCCGTGCCGACGCCTCACGTGATGCAGAACCCAATGTCATCGGCCCCTTCTCCATCCTTGATGGCCTCATCACTTACATCTTGGTCCAAGGTGCCAAAGTGGATCATTCTGATAATGATGCTGACACTGATGAAGCCCCAGCTCCTCCTCCAAAGCCGCAGAAGCTAAAGAACCTTAAGGCTTCAGGATCAGCTGCTCCTCCAAAAGCTTCACGTGTGAAGCCACTGGCCACTGCATCTCCTGAAGACAGTGTGCAGTCTGAGGATCTATCACGTATCTCCAAGAAGACAGAGAAGAAAAAGAAAATCGTCAAGCACACTGATCAACTCTTGACTCCTGCTGCCGTTCTGCGAGAAGAGCACATTGATCTGTCCAGCGATGAAGATCTTGCGGATGATGCCCTTGAGCAACTGATCAAGAGCAAGGAAGAAGCAGAGATCTTCAATAATTTGCCTCTCTTTGATGTGGCAATCATCCATAACTTCATTGATGAGTGGTTTGACACCCCAAATCTCAGCTTTGATGATCTGCAACTTCCCATTGGCCTCAGCGTCGCCTTCAATGGCGCCATTGCTTCTGAGCTAGCTCTTGCTCAGTGCATTGTTGAACTGAAGCACAAAATCGACTATGAGAAGGCTCAGTTCAAGAAGCATGTGGCCAAGCTCAGTGTGCAAGATGTCAAAAACTTCAAGATCATGCTGCACGAGCTCAAAGAAGCCTTTCATAAGAAGCGTGAAGAAGCTCAAGGCTCTCGTGAGCGTATGAAGAGTCTGGCTGACAAGTGTGTGCTAGCCTACAATGAGGCTGAGAAGCGACAGTCTCTTGGTCGTCCTGGCATTGACCCAAGAATGGCTGCAAAGAAGAAGAAATTATCAACTGCCCAATCTACACCTTCAAGGCAGGAAGAACCTCGCATTGTCTTCCCAAGCAGCATGACTGGCTCGAAGCCAAAGGTCATGCCAACCACTTCAGAACTGAAGAAGATGAGGGCTGCAGAGGCTGAAGCCAGAAAAAGGAAAACTACAAAAGCCTATGATGCTGCTCCCTCCAAGAAGAAGCACAAAACCAAGAAGAATCGGGCTGCTCCCACAGAGCCCTTGGTTGTTGAACCCATCTCAATGGTGCGTCCTGCATCTGAACACCACGAACAACAGATGATAGTTCATGAGTCTGCTTCCGCAGAGGCTTATGAAGCTGAAGACATTCCAGCAGTTGAACCCACCGCTGCTGAAGACATTGGTCACCATGACAATGTTGAAGATGATGACGTTCTTCCTCAGATCGAACACAACTTGGTATCATCGCCTGTTCTCACGAACAGCAAACTCATCAGCATTGGTCGTCCTCTGACGCCAATTGCTCAGGATGCATCATGGGCTGATCACCCACAGCAACAAGACTCCCCAAGTACTCCCCAACCACAACCACATGTTACGCCGCCTGTTCAAGAAGAACAAGAAGACCTTGAGGCCCAGCCAACTCCATCTCCAAAGGCGTCGCCAGCTTTTCGCAGGCTTCGCAAAGGACAAAAGCCTCAGGTCCCTCTTTCGAGCATTGCAGAAGGAGAAGTGCACCACTCATCTATTGCACGTCAAGTGTTTCCATAAGCCACTCCGAATGTGAATGTCTCCGTGTCTGAAGCCCAAGCTGCTGAAGACAATCCGGCTGCATCAGCCGATGACAATCAAGAAGACGTACGTGTCCCCACTCTCCCCAATACTGAAGAAGTTGTTCCTGATGTGAACATGCCAGTGCCCGACCCTCCAGCTCATCAAGTGGAGGTTGAAAATCTTGAGGCTGCCACCACCAACACCAATGAAGCCAGTGACGTTGTCATGGCTGAAGCTAATGTGGAGCTTGCACCAACCAATGTGCCTGAAGTCAATGATGCAACTGCTCCTGAAGTGTCTGTTGTGCGGCCTGAAGCCTCAGTTGATGCCACTGCTCCTGTTCCGCCACCAAGGCCCTATACTATTGAGCAAGCATACAATCATGGTCAGCTAACCACTGTCTGATGGCCCGTTCTGGTCCCTCCGCCTACTGCTTCTGGTCCTCAGTTTGATTATCATGTTGAGCATAGGCCTCAGGTCCAGAAACCAAAGCCAAGACTGCCAAGGTTCCCAGGAACTGCCAACTCTACAGGGTCCTTCAATACAAATGGCTTCAAAAGTCACAACACCTTCTTTGACAGCGCAAAGAACCCCTACACAAAGCCAAGAATATCATCTGATCGTTTCTGGAGCTATCAGCAGTGAAGCTATTACTCCTGCGTTCTGTATGATCAAGGGCGCATTTTCCCTCATATGCGCCTCGACACTGAAGCCATTGCTGGACTGCCATGCTTAGAAGAAGCACTTGACTGCTTTCGTGATGCAGGTCTGCTTAGCTTTGTGACAGACAAAGAGCATTGGAATGAGGAACTTTTGCTTCAATTCTATGCTACCCTCCACATTCGCGGGTACAACAGGGATATAAAGACATGGGTTCTCGAGTGGATGACTGGAAATGTTCATCATGAAGCCAAATCTCATGACATCATTGAGCTTACAGGCTTATCCACTCCCGGAAAGCTGTACGAACCTGATTGTCGACTCCACCGCAATGCACCGGAGAGCATCTTCCATAAGCCAGAACCCAACATGAGCCATATGTTGAGCATGATGAAGCCTTTGCCACATGACACTGAATACCCAACAGAGTTCTTTGTTGATGACCTTGAGTATCTGCCTCGCACCATATATCACATCATCAGGCGGACTCTATGGCCTATCAAAGGGCATTCATCAGCTGCAAAACTTGAAGGAGCCATGAAGACATTGGTCTTTTACATCCTCAATGGCATCAGCTTCAATACACAAGAATTCTTCATCCGACAACTTGCTGCGTCTGGATCTGACCTTTTTGGCCTGAAGTTCTATGCTCCATGGGTCATGCGCCTCATCAAGCTACACCCTGCTATCAACTATCAGCCCTCTGCTCGCAATCATCTGATCTTTCTACCAGAGGTTGATATGTCAGTTCAAGCCATATACCCTGAGCCTGCCAAGAAGCCTCTTTGTCTTCAAAATGTTGAACACCAAAGCTTCACTCAGCCCATGGGAGGAGTCCAAGCAGTAACTCGTATCTATCCAATGGCTGGAAACACTCGTCTGCCTCATCGTGCGCAAACTGAAGCTACTGAGAGCACAATTGCCCAAAGACCCAAGAAGTGCTCTCGCGTTCTAAATGACCGAGAACTACTTGTGGCACTGCATCAGAAACAAGATAAGCATCACTTTTGGCTCAAGCGACAGATGCAAAGCCTCTTGGTGGACGTCAATCGCATTCGAAATCTTGCCACCAAGAACGCCTTTGGCACTCACGAGACCTGTCAGCGATCATGGAAGAGTTTGACGCTGCTTAGTGCTGAAGAAGATCTTCAAGACGATGGCTTCACTGAAAGATTCAAGTTTGACTCCACTCCTCCATGGAATGTTGTCCTACGTCGAACCCCATCTCTTGAAGACTCTGACTATTCTTCCTCCGCGGCAACTGTGAATGCCAGAGTGATTGATGATGAAGACGATGCTACTTCACCGCCTCCTACTTCTGCACGCATCAACACTGCACCAAGTACGTATGCACCGCCAAACAACAATGACAACCCTCATGCTTCTCCTACTCATGAGAACGAGTAGTGTCTTCAAACCTTTTTGGTCATTACTGACAAAAGGGGGAGAAGCGTATGAGTTGATAGTCTTCAAACGGGTTCATATGGGCGGTTGCTTTACATTTTGCCTCGTGTTTACAACTCTTGCTTTTGATACATTTGGTTCTTTGAGTTGTAACACTTAAACTCGATGGTCGTCTGCTACTTATTTGCTTTTCTGTGATGCGATGATAAATTCCGCATGTGCGATGATAACTTCCGCACTTAGATCATTCTGCAGACGTCCATTTTTCATTATGCATGTCATTCCTTTTGTTACATCATTTCATGCATGATGAATTATCTTCATAAGTTGAAGAGGATCTCCACAAGTACAACCTGCCATGTGCATTTGCATTCCAAAAGCAAATTACTTATATGCACATCTTCAGGGGGAGCCTTTGCCACTTATGAAGACAATACCCTATCCTTTACAATTTCACATACTTTATTCCCGTTGAAAACTTCAACCAGTTTGTCATCAATCACCAAAAAGGGGGAGATTTTAAGTGCATCTAGTGCCACCCCTTGTTGGTTTTGGAGTATTGACGACAAAGTTGGTTGAGGGACTAATGCGTTTGTGAGAATTGCAGGATAACGCATGTAGTGTCTCTCATTGATTCGGTTTACCTACCGGAGATGACCCCTAAAAATGTATGAAGACATTAAAGACAATGGTGGTATGTGAAGATATTCACATTGAAGACTATGCCATGAGAAGACATTGAGTGAAGACTATGGAGCGCGAAGACTGTGTCGTTTCATTGTTTCCTCTTCTTCTTTGTTGAGTCATAGGAACCACCGTACTGTTAAGTGGGGTCCAAGTGAACTAAGTCAGAATGACTGAAGTGATGCTCAACCAAAATCCTATGTCTTCGAGCGAAGACAATGAGAGAAAATCTTATCCAGAGCTGGATGAGTCAGCTTTGCTTGTAGCGCAAGTAAAGTTGCCGTGTGTGTTTGAAATCTGACCGTTGGAACACGTGTCAGTTCCTTAGTGACCCAGGGTCATTTCAGACATATCAGGTCGGGTTGCCTTGTGGCTATAAATAGCCCACCCCCTACACCATAAATTGGTGGCTGCTCAGAGTTAGTTTACGGCTTTTGTCGTTTGAGAGCAACCCACCTCAAAGCCTTTGAGAGAGAGAAATCCTTGCGAGGACAAAGCCCAAACACCCAGAGCCAAAGAGTGTTAGGCATCACTGAAGTCTTTCTGTCTGTGTGACCTGAAGACTTATTACACTTGAGGACTGTGAATCCTCCAGCCGGTTAGGTGTCGCGTTTTGAGCATCCAAGAGTCATTATGGATCGCCGGTGAACGAAGTCTGTGAAGGTTCGGAAGTCTACCTTGAAGACTTACCAGAGTGATTGGGCGAGGACTAGGTGTCCTTAGCTCAAGGGGAATAAGGTGAAGACACGGTCTTCTGAGTTGAATCTCAGCCTCCCTAACCAGACGTACAGTTGTCACAGCAACTGGAACCGGTCCAACAAATCCGGTGTCTTCAACAAGTGACTGGTTCTACCCTCTCCCCCCTTTACTTAGTGTTTGTCTTCGTGAAGTCATTGCTTAATCTTCATACCTGCTTGACTTCATTGCTTGACTACTATCGTTTGTTGGCTTCATACTATCTTCCATCCTGATCCTTACTACCTAGATGCTATTAGTCTTTGTACTTTCACATTATCGCATACTTGACTATGGCTTGCTTAGTGTAGTTTATCTTCCGCTGCATATCAATTAGGCCATTTCCATTGTTTGTCTTCGTAACTTCCACGTTTTGAAGACTTCCGTAAAAATCGCCTATTCACCCCCTCTAGTCGATAACTAGCACTTTCAGGTAAAATTGAGATATTAGTGTCAAGTCTGGAGGCTGTTCGGAGTCCCAGATTGGATCCAGGACATCACAAGGATCTCTGGAATGGTCCACAGATAAAGATTTATATATGGGAAGCCTATTCAGGGTTCCAAAAAATGTTTGGGATTTTTCGGTATTGTACCGAGAAGGTTCTAGAAGGTTCTGAAGTGGGACCCACCTGCATGAGGGGACCCACATGGACGTGGGTAGTTGGTCAAGGCCCCACACCCCAGGTCTAGGCACACCAAGATCCCCCACCTAAAAGGAATATGATTATATCTCAAAGGGATAAAATGAGGATCCCAAAAATGGGGAATATCGATCGGTGGGGAAGGAAATGAGGGATTTCCTCCCCCCCTTGGCCAATGACCCTAGTGGCTTGGAGGTCAAGCCTCCAATGCCCTCCACCCCTATATATACTGGGGAGATGCATGGGGAACTGGACCCTTCCATCATTGCTCGTCTCCCTCTTGTTACACCTCCTCCACCTCGCGCAGACGCTTGGCGAAGCTCTGCTGCTACCACCACCACCACGTCATCGTGCTGGTCACGTACTCATCTACTTCCTCTCCCTCTCTTGCTGGATCATGAAGGAGATGATGCCACTGAACCGAACATGTGCTAATCTCAAAGGTGCCGTGCGTGCGGTGCTTAGATCGTGTCACGAGTACGATTACGTCAACCATGATCTTTATATCGTTAACTCTTTCAGTCTACAAGGGTACGTAGACACACTCCCCTCTCATTGATATACATCTCCATAGATAGATCGGATTTTGTTTTGTTTTCCATGCAACGTTCCCCATTAGTTGCATCAATAGCTAGGTCTATGCATAGATGCTATGCATGAGTAGAACACAAATTGGTTGTAGGCGTCGATGTTCAGATTGCTTACCTCATTTGTCACATTTGGATTCGTGGTATTGTGGGATGAAGCGGCTTGGACCAAACTTACTTGTCCACGCACAAGAGGCCGGTTCCTCTGACTAACATGCAACTTGTATGCATAAATTTGGCTGGCGGGTGTCTGTCTTTCTCACCTTAGTTGAATCTGATTTGACAACGACGATCCTTGTAGAAGGTTAAGACACAACTTGTATATCATCCTTTTGGTTTTGCATAGATAAAACAGTTCTTATAGTTTGCCCTAGCAGCCACATAAAAGTGCAACAACAAATTAGCGGACGTCTAACTTGTTTTTGCAGGGCATGTGATGTGATGTGGTATGGCCAAGATATGATTTGATATATGTTGATGTATGAGATGATCATGTTTTGTAATATTTCAGGACTTGCATGTCGATGAGTACGACAACCGGCAAGGGCCATAGTGTTGTCTTTAATTTATTGTATGACCTACGTGTCGATCTTTAAACACCATGTAATTGCTTTACTTTATCACTATGAGTTACCAATAGTCGTAGAAGCAATAGTTGGTGGAGACAACCACATGATAGCATGATGATGGAGATCATGGTGTCATGTCGGTGATGATGGAGATCATGCCATCGCGTTTGGAGATGGAGATCAAAAGCATGAGATAATAATGGCCATATCATGTCACATATTGATTGCATGTGAGGTTTATCTTTTATGCGTCTTATTTTTCTTAGGAAGACGGTAGCATTATAAGATGACCCTTCACTTAATTTCAAGATAAAAGGTGTTCTCCCTAAGTATGCAGCGTTGCAAAAGTTCGTCGAGAGAACCTCGTGAGGATCGGGTGTGATTCACTCTTCGTTCCCATACAACGGGTGTAAGACAGTTTTACACATGAAGAGTACTAGGGTTAAACTTGACGAGCCTAGCATGTACAGACATGGCCTCGGATCACGGACGACCGAAAGGTCGAACATGTGTCATATAGTAGATATGATCAGCATGAATATGTTCACCATTGATGACCATGCACCCCATCTTAAGTCATGATCGGACATGGGTTAGTTGATTTGGATCATGTAACACTTAGACAACTTGAGGGATGTTTATTTAAGTAGGTGTTCACTAGTAATATGATTAACTGAATCAATTATCATGAACATAGTCTAAATGTCTTTGCAAATTTCTATTGTAGATCAATGGCTCGCTCTGTAGCTCCCCTGAATTTTAATGCATTCCTAGAGAAAGCTAAGTTGAAAGATGATGGAAGCAACTATGCAGATTGGGTCCATTATCTAAGGATTATCCTCACTTCTACAAAGAAGGCTCATGTCCTTGATGCACCGCTAGGTCCTCGATCCATGAACCCGCTCCCGCCAATCTAAATGTTATGAACGTCTGGCAGGCAAGAAATGATGACTACATGATAGTTTAGTTTGCCATGATTTACGGCTTAGAACCAGGGCTCGAAAAGCATTTGACAGGGTTCTTCAGTCACTGCCACCAAGCTACAAAGGCTTTGTGATGAACTATAACATGCAAGGGATGGAGAAGACAATTCTTGAGCTTTTCGTGATGCTTAAGGCCGGTGAAGTAGAAATTGGAAAGGAGCATTGTCGTGGTATTTCGTCGACATATGCCAAGGGATGGATTATCATGTGTGAGGACAGGAGTGTGTTGTCGGGATCTACAAATGGGAGTAGGCAAGACCTGAAACGACGCCGGGTCTTACCCTGGTTCGGGGCTCTCCGTGGAGATAACACCCCTGATCCTACTCTGCGGGGTCTCCGCATCTCTATGATCAAATAGCATAACTACAAGGGTGCTCCTTGAGCTGTTTGGCTAGAGGAGGAAGAAGGCAAGCTAGCTCTACTCCTTCCCTAGCTATGTGGGTGTGAGGACTATGCCGCACTGTAGCCTTGTCACTGATGACGATAGCTTGGTCAGGGGGCTTATGGCTATAGTACCGCTGCCTAGCGGGCGATTGTTGTAGTCACACCCCGTCACTTCAGGTTAATGGAGCATAGACTCCAAGGGGAGGGATGGACGCCTGCTAGGAGTCGCCCCCCCCTTATGGCCACGTGTCCTGGCCTTGCCGCCTTCTGGTGATACACGGACAGGCGTGGCCCGCCGTCTGCGGGCCACACCGACCACCTATCGAGGGAGCATGGACCTGTCTGACGTAGGTGACGTCATGGGCTGCGTGGCTATAGTGTCGTGTCAGGCGAGGGGTGTCCGCTTGGTACGCCCACACTGTGGCCACATTCCATCCGAGATTCGGGGATGGCAGGTTACACTGTTGCCACGCCTTGTCTTGTCGTGGCAGCTGGGTGCAAACTTTGATGGGGCGAGGGGCCGCTTGGTAGGAGTCGGCCCATGCCCTCGCCGCCTTATGGGCTGCGCCGCCTGCCTGGGGTCCGCCTCTTTCTAGGAGGCGGCCCGTTGGCACTAGCCGGTTGCGTGGGCCGGCCTTGCGACTAGTCGGGCTGAGGGGCTTGGCCAGCCCCGATGTCTTAAAAACTATTGAGGTGCGGATGAGGCTACCCAGGGTCTATCCCTCCGTCAGTAGACCCCGAAGCTGGTGAGGTTCTATGGCTTTGGGCAGCCAAAGAGCCTCATCAGTTTCCCTCTCAAGTGGCATTCCGCCATCTGCTCCATCCGGCTGGGAGGAGTCTGGCGCCCACGCATGCGACGGGACATCGCCGCAGGCCCGGGCCAGCCACCACAGGGCCTCGGCACGCGCGCGGATCCTCTGCGGCCGAGGCGGGCGGTTGCGCTTCCTAGGTGTGATTGATACATGCCATTATAGCGCGGAGAACGCGGGGTTGTGGGGGGAGTGGGCGCAATTAATCTTGCGCCCCCACGTCTCGCCCCCCCCGGCTCCGCAGTCGGGGGGCTATAAGTAGGGGGAGGAGCGGGTAGGAGGACGCACACGCGCCCTCCTCACCCTTCGTCTTGCCTTTCTCCTTCCTCTTCCTCTTGCTGCCGCTGCGCCTTCTCCTCTCGCCGGAGCACTGCCGCAGTCCGCCGTCGTAGGACTTTTTCGTGCCGCAGCCGCCTCGCACCACCGCCGAGCATGGAGCCCATGGCGCACAGTGGCCGTGCAGGCGACTGGGCCGGCTCCAACGTCCATGACAAGCACTTGAAGTTCCTCCACCAGACGCGACGGCTCCCTCATGCCTCGAACATCAAGGTGAGTGTTCCTCTCGAAAGGGAGATCTTGCCGGCGCCGGAGGGTGGCGAGCGCGTCGTCTTTTGGTCGCACTTCCTCCGCGGCTTCGGTCTACCGGTGAGCGGATTCCTCCGCTCGTTCCTCGACTTCTATGGAGTGCAGCCCCACCACCTCACGCCGAACACGGTGGTGCCGCTCTCTGCCTTCGTCACCCTCTGCGAGGGATATCTCGACACACTCCCCACACTCGAGCTGTGGGGAGAACTCTTCTACCTCAAGCTCGGCACCGCAGCCAAGAACGAGGTGGCCCAGTGCAAAACATGCATCGTGGTGGGGCGCACCGGATCTGGGACCCGCTTCCCGGCTCTCGCCCTGCTGCAGTCAGCCAAGCTGTGGCAGAAGTCATACTTCTATGTTGAGAACATCCACCTATCACGGAACTGCGTCAACCTGCCGGCTTACATAGCCGGTCTGCCGACCGAGCCCCGCACCAATTGGAAATATCGGCCGGAGAACCTGACGCCCGCCTCTGCCACCACACTCGCCCGGATCTAGAGATGATTGATTTGGAGGGCCTTAAGGCCCCAGATCTGCTGGGTGCTTTTGTGGAGCATCGGGTGCTGCCTCTTCAAGCCCGGCCCCACATAATCAGCAACATGAGTGGGCGCCGGGATCCATCCCAGATGTCCACCAAGGTGATGCCGGACGCGGAGGTGGTCCGGATGTTGAACTTTTTCTCCGACTGCAAGCTCTCAAAGAGGGATTGGTGGTTTGGCAAGCCGCCGTGCAGTCGAGCTAACCCGCCGCCTTCAGTCTTTTGATTCTATTTCTCTTTGCTTGTCCGGGTTCTTCCTACCGCCTGAGCAGTCGGCCATGGTGCAGTGCTTCCCTGGCCAAACGTCCACCGACGCACTGGCACCAGGCGACCAGTACCTAACGGACCGGGCGGTGAGCGACGCGGACGACCCTAACTTGGGGGCGGCCGCCATGGAAGAGGACGATGCCACAGGCGGTGGCGGTGAGGGAGCAGGCGACTCCTCAGGAGGCTGCCTTGGGGAGTGGCTAGACGACAACGAGGATGACGAGCCGCGCCGCGGTCATGGTGCCGATAAGGTAGGTGCCAGCTCCTCGCCTGCGCCGATTACAGCAGCCGGCGCGCCGAAACGCCGGGCCGACGCCGGGTTGTTCGGCAGCCGGCCCAAGAAGGTCAAGACCTCGGCCGCCGTGACCAAGCGGCAAGAGGCTGCCGCGAAGGCGGCCCTTTTCTAGAAGGGCCCTGTCGGTGTCAAAACCGGCAGATCTCGGGTAGGGGGTCCCGAACTGTGCGTCTAGGCGGATGGTAATAGGAGACAAGGGACACGATGTTTTACCCAGGTTCGGGCCCTCTTGATGGAGGTAAAACCCTACGTCCTGCTTGATTAATATTGATGATGTGTGTTACAAGAGTGGATCTACCACGAGATCAAGGAGGCTAAACCCTAGAAGCTAGCCTATGGTATGATTGTTGTTCGTCCTAAGGACTAAAGCCATCCGGTTTATATAGACACCAGAGAGGGCTAGGGTTACACAGAGTCGGTTACAATGGTAGGAAATCTACATATCCGTATCGCCAAGCTTGCCTTCCACGCCAAGGAAAGTCCCATCCGGACACGGGACGGAGTCTTCAATCTTGTATCTTCATAGTCTTGGAGTCCGGCCGATGATGATAGTTCGGCTATCCGGACACCCCCTAGTCCGGAACTCCCTCAGTAGCCCCTGAACCAGGCTTCAATGACGACGAGTCCGGCGCGCATGTTGTCTTCGGCATTGCAAGGCGGGTTCTTCCTCCGAATAATTTATAGAAGATTGTGAACACCAGGATAGTGTCCGGCTCTGCAAAATAAATTCCACATACCACCGTAGAGAGAATAATATTACACAAGTTCAATCTGCTGACGTATTTTGTGGCGTGATGTCACACCATTACCAAGCCTTTACTCGAATTGTTTTTATTGTTCCACCTCCGCGCGTTTAGCGAGGCAGTTTCCTTGGCACGTCTTGTCGAAGAAGAGATCGTGTTCCCCTTATTCCGGGATTCCCATCAATACGGACGTGGGTAACCCAACCGCGCCATTGATTGTGACGCTTGGGAGATAAGAGAGTTTTACCAGGCCGGTGGGGACACATGTTCTTGTCCGCCCATATAAGGGGATAAAGATCCAACCCTTTTACCTGCGCCTTCTTCCTCCTTGGCTTATCCATCTCCGTGAACTCGTGCTCTAGCGCCCAAGTCCGCACTTCTCACCTCAACCTTCTCCAACTATGTCCGGAGCGGGAGGCAAGTGGATGGCCTCCTCCGTCACAGAGGGGCAGATCCAGAAGCTACGCGACGCCGGATATTTGTCCAGCGACATCACGCATCGGCTCCCCGATGAGGGAGAGCTCATCCCCACCCCCAGGCCCCATGAGAGGGTAGTATTTCTTCCCCATTTCCTCCGCGGACTGGGCTTCCCACTTCATCCCTTTGTCCAGGGGCTCATGTTCTACTACGGCCTAGATTTCCATGATCTGGCCCCGAATTTCATCCTCAACATCTCGGCGTTTATCGTCGTGTGCGAGGCCTTCCTCTGCATCCAGCCCCACTTCGGCTTGTGGCTCAAGACCTTCAGTGTCAAGCCGAAGGTTGTGAAGGGCAGCCAAGCGGAGTGCGGAGGCGCCATGGTGGGCAGGGTGTCCCATGTTACGTGGCTGGAGGGCACTTTCGTGGAAACCATCAAGGGGTGGCAATCAGGGTGGTTCTACATCACCGAGCCGCGTGACCCTGATTGGGCAGCGTCCCCCGAATTCAGATCCGGCATCCCTACACGGCTCACCTCCTAAAAAGAGAGCGGCCGGATCTGGGGGGATTCGGAGGAGCTGACCGGACTCCAAGCCTGTATCCAGAAGCTGGTGGACAAGAAGCTCAAGATTGTCAACGTGGTCCAGGTCATGCTCATCCGCCGGATTCTCCCATGCCAACGACGGGGCTTCAACATGTGGGAGTTTGATCCGGCGCAGCACCAGACCCTGAGCGGGCTCTTCGACACTACGTATGAAGATGTCTGGAAGGTGCTGTTCAAGGGCGCCAAAGCTCCCCATCCGCTACCGAAGATCGCGGATTCCGCTCGCAGCGTCCAGCTGACGAGGTAAGTGATTTCACCACTTGTTTTCCATAGTTTGACTCTATGCAGGATCTAAACTCCCTTTACCTTTGACAGGAATGGCTGGCGAAGGCCGAACGGACTATCTGTCCGGCCCCATTGCCAGAGGACCCAGCGGACGCCCACCTAACGGGGCTGCTGGCTCCGGCACCCCACGTGCTGCCGGAGAAGAAGGCCAAGAAGAAGGCCACGGGGACTCGGAAGAGTTCCCGTTTTCAGGTGCTATTGGATGATGAATCCGAGGCCGACTCCTCCCACCAAGGCGAGGAGGAGAATAAGAAAGCCTCTCCCCCAGTGGGGGGAGGGAAGAAAAGGAAGGCCTCCCTAACAAGGGAGGCCGAGGGGTCCAAGAAGGGAAAAACTCTTCCCCCGGACTGCTCCGCCAACGCCAGTGACGACGACGAGGACTGGCCTCCAAGGGCCAAGCCCCTGGCGAGATTGTAAGTATCCAGACTCCCGAATAACTTCAAGGTTTTTCCTTTCCGCCACATAATGTCTTTTTAATGCCGCATACAACCCTGCAGTCCGCCCAAGGATGATCTTCCCGCTTCGTCGAGCAGGTCCTGAGGTGCGTCGGATATGGATTCCCTTCCGACTGCCTCCACCCCCCCGCGCCGCGGACGATGCCGAGGTGGGATCCCAGGAAGGGACCCACCAGGAGGCGGAGGCCCCGGAGGTGTCACAGGACAACCTCCCGGACTTTGCACCAGACTCAGCCCCGGAACCCACAGTGGCTCCGGAGTCCGGCGGGCGACCCCTTCGCAAGAAGGGCAAGACCGTGACGCCGGCTGCCTCCGTCCAACTGGAGGTGCCGGATAATTTGCTGGAGGCGCTCAACGGCGCCTCCATCAAAGAGGAACACCACACTGTTATGAGTGCGGTGATTCAGAAGGTGCAGCTCGCCAAGAGCGGGCTAACCGAAGCCTGCAGGAGCCTTCTAACAGGCTTTGAGGTAAGAATTTCAATATGTATAAAATCGTACCGCATAGACAGTAGCCCTTGATGCTCAGTTCGGTGTTCGGGAAGAAAAGCCGGACCGAGGATCTAAAAAGATATACGCATGAGTCACAAAAAATATGTCAATATGGGATTGCAGGCTGCACTGCTGACCTCTGCCGCACTGACTGCGGAGGTCAATACTTTGAAGGAAAGCCTCGAGCGGTCCGAGAACGAGCTCGGCCGTGCCAAGAGGCAGCTCGAGGACAATGAAGGTGAGTAACACCTTATTAAAATTGTACCTTACAGAAAAGGATTTTGGTTGCAAAAAGAATGACAAGGATAACGCGGGTATTGCAGGGGCCACTAACGAGGTGGCGACCCTAAAAGAGGCGGTGGCTGCGGCCGAATGAAATGCGGCCGTAGAGCGCACCGAGCGAGAGAAACAGGAGGCGCGGGTGGCGGAGGTACAACAAGAGCTCCAGGATCTCGTGAGAAAACATGAGAGCCTGGAGCGTGACTCGAAGACTCGAGAGTCTGAGCTTGCAACGGCTCTTGAGAGTGCCAAAGCCGCTAAGGCCGAAGCCTACAAGGCCCTCTAGGAGATTGAGGCGGTGAAGAAAATAGCAGCGAGTAAGGCATTTTTCATGCAAAGTAAGCATGTGAGTGTTAATTTCCTGTTGCTTACCCGAATTCAGAGCTCTCTAGGAGCGTTCGCAGATCTTCCTCGCAGCGTGTCCGATGCTGCCGCATTCTACCGGACCGAGGAGGGGAGCTCGACGGAGAAGGTCTTGTGGTCTCAGTATGCTGAGGCCGGACATCCGGTGCCCCTTAGCGACCAGCTGAAGCAGCTGGTCGAGCTCCACAAGGCGACCGAACAGGCCATGAAGGGCCTCATAGTTCGGCTGTGGCCTAAGGAGGCCATGCATGGGAGCTACTTTGGCTTGGTGCGGCGGCTGGTGGATGCGTGCCCGTGGGTTGAAGTCATCAAGCACTCCGCCTGTATTGAGGGTGCCCGTCGGGCCCTTGCCCGCGCGAAGGTGCATTGGGGCAAGATGGATGCCCAGAAGCTTGTGACCGACCCGCCACCAGAGGGCAAGGAGCATCGCACGCCCGAGATGTATTATAAGAGTGTGCTGAAGGGCGCCCGCACTATTGCGGGGGAGTGCTCCAAAGATGTAATTTTTGAGTAGAATCGCATTTTGTTATCCTGTGCGCTGAAAACTTAGTTCATATGCGCTAAGCAATGCTTGTTAATTTAAAATATTACCTTCTGTGCGGCTGTTTATCAAATCTGAGAGATGGCAAGTCATCGGCTTCAGCCCCCATGCCACGAGTGCTGGGGTGTTCGGGATAAACTTGAGCACTCTTGTTCCCATTTTTGGGTCCATCTAGGGAGGCACTCAACACAGCGAACAAGGCAACCGGACTTATAATGCTTGAACACTCTCACTTAGCCATAAAATTCTATAATTTTAAATTTCGGCGAAGCCCCTAGTTTTCGGAAGGCCGAATTTGGGGCGCTATCCACGCCTGGGCCGGACAAGATCCGGCTCCTCGCTCTAAGCGGCATAAGTCTTTAAGGACACGCAAAAACCTCTCGAACAGCGACCGACTCTCGCCTCATCATGACGGTCAGTTTTAGCTTTCTCCACTGAGGCGTTAACCCAGCTCAACTGGGGCGCAATCGCAGTGGTTCTCCTAGTGCTACCTTAGCCGATACAACGGAACATAAGGTACCAAAAGATGGGAGCCGGGCAAACCCAACTATTGACCCAAGACATGATTCGGAGCCGATGCATATAATGCTATAAGTTCGGGGTGCCGCACTTGTGAAAGTGTTCGAACTTGTCACACCATGATGCAGGAACCATAAGCCCCTGGTGTGTTTTAACCGTACCAAAGTGTACGGATGCGACATGTCGTAAATGAACATATGTATGAAAAAGAAATGCAATTATAAGCAAAAAGATGCTGCATTGTTTTATTCAATAAGTGCTGCTATGAATGCAGAACGATACAAATAGTGCGATAAGCAAGGGATGGGACTGTTAAACATTTCCCCCTCCAGGGGTAGGCTGCGGACTGGTGTATAAAAATGCTCGTAATGGAGACCACCTGTATATTCGTTGTAGCCTTTAATCCTTCCCTGGCTGTTGCATCATGAGTTCGGCAGGTCTGCTGCCGGACAGGGCCTCTGACGAACGGAGTCCTGTAGGTAAAAAATAAAAGGTGAAAAGAAAAAAAGAATGACACACTTGAGAGCCCCTGGTGTGGTTGAGCCGCAGTCTGGACTTATTGTGGTCGTGCCCCTCTCCCCATGCCCATGGTATCTTCAGAGCGTAATGGTGTACGCGAAGGACCTGTTTGGACATTTTGCAGGGGCTGGGGTTGGGGCTGCACTACTACGCATGCTCGGAATGTGCCAGGTGGTCTTGTTGTAGGTTACTCCGGGCGCGCTTAGCTATGTCCGGCCGCTTAACAGCCGGACTCGAGAATTGCCTTAAGAGGCTGCATTGTACTTCTGCCGCAAGAGCCGCTGTATGTTCCTCCATTCGGAGAGAATGTTCAGTGTTTCCGTTGACCGTGATGACTCCTCTAGGGCCTGGCATCTTGAGCTTAAGGTATGCGTAGTGCGGCACCGCGTTGAACTTTGCAAACGCGGCACATCCGAGCAAGGCATGATAGCCGCTACGAAACGGGACTATGTCGAAGATTAACTCCTCGCTTCGGAAGTTATCCGGGGATCCGAAGACCACTTCCAATGTAACTGAGCCTGTACAATTGGCTTCTACACCTGGTATGACGCCTTTAAAGGTCGTCTTGGTAGGTTTAATCCTTGAGGGGTCTATGCCCATTTTGCACACTGTATCCTGATAGAGCAGGTTCAGGCTGTTGCCGCCGTCCATCAGGACTCTGGTGAGGTGAAATCCATCGACGATTGGGTCTAAGACCAATGCGGCGAATCCGCCGTGGCGGATGCTGGTGGGGTGGTCCCTTCGGTCAAAAGTGATCGGGCAGGAGGACCATGGATTGAACTTCGGGGCGACTGGCTCCATCGCGTATACATCCCTGAGTGCACGCTTCCGCTCCCTTTTGGGTATGTGCGTTGCGTATATCATGTTCACTGTCCGCACCTGTGGGGGGAAACCCTTCTGCCCTCTATTGTTCGGCGGTCGGGTCTCTTCCTCGTCATCGCTATGCAGCCCCTTGTCATTGTTTTCGGCAATTAACTTGCCTGCCTGCTTGAATACCCAACAGTCCCTATTGGTGTGGTTAGCTGGCTTTTCGGGGGTGCCGTGTATCTGGCACAAGCGGTCGAGTATTCGGTCCAAATTGGACGGACCCGGAGCAGTTCTTTTGAATGGCTTTTTCCGCTGACCGGTTTGGAGCCTCTGAATCCGGCATTGACTGCCGTATCCTCACTATTGTCGCCGTTGATGCGACATTTTCTTTTGTTACGACGCGACCTGCCATTCCGGTCCTTGAAATCCGGACTGCCAGAATTTTTGCTGAGGTTGTTGCTGCGTGCTAGCCAGCTGTCCTCACCCGCGCAAAAGCGGGTCATGAGTGATGTAAGGGCTGCCATGGATTTCGGCTTTTCCTGTCCCAGGTGCCGGGCAAGCCACTCGTCGTGGATGTTATGCTTGAAGCCTGCAAGGGCCTCCGCATCCACACAGTCGACGATTTGGTTTTTCTTTGTTAAGAACCGTGTCCAGAATTGTCTGGCCGATTCGTCTGGCTGCTGAATTATGTGGCTTAGGTCGTCAGCGTCTGGTGGTCGCACATACGTGCCTTGGAAGTTATCGAGGAATGCAGCTTCCAGGTCTTCCCAACTCCTAATTGACTCTGCTGGCAGGCTGTTAAGCCAATGCCGGGCTGGTCCTTTAAGCTTGAGGGGGAGATATTTGATGGCGTGAAGATCGTCACCGCGGGCCATGTGGATGTGAAGAAGATAGTCTTCGATCCAAACCGCGGGGTCTGTTGTGCCATCGTAAGATTCGATATTCACGGGTTTAAATCCTTCAGGGATTTGATGATCCATTACTTCATCTGTGAAGCATAGTGGGTGTGCGGCGCCTCTGTACTGGGCGATATCATGACGGAGCTCAAAAGAGCTTTGTCTATTTTGTTCGGCCCGGCCGGACTTACTATGTCCGGCGCGACGGTTGTCGTCACGTACCGTGGGGCGCCCACGCGATCCATAGATCGATCTTGATTGTCTTGCCTTATCCTCCAATATATCTCGCAAGTCCGGAGTGTTCCCCTGTGGTCTTGTGCTTTTCGAGTGGTGCCAGGGTACGGGTCTAGTGAAGGGCCTAGAGGCCTCTCTGTCGCGACCACGGGGTGGTCGGTCAGCCGTATTGTCTCCGGGTGATGCGGGTTCATACGCTTCCTCCTCTAATCGGGGGAGCAGCTTGCGTTTAGGGTAGCTTTTGGAGGGGCGTTCAAGCTCATGCTCTTCGGCCGCGAGGACTTCAGTCCATTTGTCGGCTAGCAGATCTTGATCAGCTCTAAGCTGTTGCTGCTTTTTCTTGAGGCTGTTCGCCGTGGCCATATGCCTGCGTTTAAAACGCTCTTGTTCGACGGGATCCTCAGGCACGACGAATTCATCATCGTCGAGGCTTGCTTTGTCTCCGGAGGGAGGCATATAATCATCTACCTCTTCTTCTGCCGCTCTCTCATGAGGGCTGGCGTCTCCATCCTGCTGCGCTGAGTCTTGCTGGAGTGGGTTATCTTCGGCGCTGTCCGGTGTATTATTATCTCCGGTGCCGGAATCTTCATTCTTGCTGTGGCGGGATTTAGAGCGGTGCCGCTGACGTCGGCGCTTGGGCTATTTCTTGGAGGGGTCATCCTCCTCTGTTCCTTCGCCATTCCCATCCTTTGGGATATCCACCATGTATATGTCATATGATGAGGTGGCTTTCCAGTGCCCGGTCGGCGCTGGTTCTTGGTTGTCTCCGGCATTGTCGTCCATACCGTCGATGTCTTCAGAATCGTAGTCTAGCATGTCGGTTAGATCGTCGACAGCGGCTACCAAGTGGGTGGTGGGTGGGCTTTGAATTTCTTCGTCGTCCGCATCCCAACCGTCCTAACCGCAGTCCGGCCAGGGCTCTCCTGATAACGAGAGATGTTTTAGCGAACTCAAGATGTCGCCAAAAGGTGAGTGTTGAAAGATGTCCGCTGCGGTGAACTCCATGATCGGCGTCCAATCGGATTCGATCGGAGGGGGCGCGGCAGGTTCGGAGTCCGGCAAGGAGTCCGGCACCTCGGAGTCACGAGATTCATGAGGGACAAGGTCATTGTTCGGCTCTATCGCCGTAGAGGTTGCAGCTCCCGAGGCGGTGTCCAGCCATCCGTCCTCGATCTGCGCAGCCAGCTCCGAATTGAAGATCGGAGCGGGTTCAAGTGCGGCCTCCAGGGTACTGTCCGGCTGCAGAGCTAAATCATGCCCGTCGTGACAGTGCGGCGCGCTCGGCTGTGGCTCGAATCCATCGAGGATCAAGTCCCCGCGGATGTCAGCCGTGAAGTTCAAACTTCCAAATCTGACCTGACGGCCTGGGGCGTAGCTTTCGATCTGCTCCAGATGGCCAAGTGTATTGGCCCGCAGTGCAAAGCCGCCGAATATGAAGATCTATCCGGGGAGAAAGGTCTCACCCTGGACTGCGGCGTTGATGATGGTCGAAGAAGCCATCGGGCCTATCGGTGACGACACAGAGGAACTCTCAATGAAAGCACCAATGTCGGTGTCAAAACCGGCGGATCTCGGGTAGGGGGTCCCGAACTGTGCGTCTAGGCGGATGGTAACAGGAGACAAGGGACACGATGTTTTACCTAGGTTCGGGCCCTCTTGATGGAGGTAAAACCCTACGTCCTGCTCGATTAATATTGATGATGTGTGTTACAAGAGTGGATCTACCACGAGATCAAGGAGGCTAAACCCTAGAATCTAGCCTATGGTATGATTGTTGTTCATCCTAAGGACTAAAGCCATCCAGTTTATATAGACACCGGAGAGGGCTAGGGTTACACAGAGTCGGTTACAATGGTAGGAAATCTACATATCCGTATCGCCAAGCTTGCCTTCCACGCCAAGGAAAGTCCCATCCCGACACGGGATGGAGTCTTCAATCTTGTATCTTCATAGTCTTGGAGTCCGGCCGATGATGATAGTTCGGCTATCCGGACACCCCCTAGTCCGGAACTCCCTCAGGCCCGAAGCAGCGCCCGGTGGTATCTGTGTAAGTACTTTGATCTTCCTGCTGTCGCTTTGCATTTGCTTCCCTTGCGATCTTTTCATTAGTTTTTCTTGTTTCCCCAAACAGGGCTCCGCTATCTTTCTCGCGGGCCCCGTCTACCTCGATGGTTGGGGCGACAAACATCTCTATAGGCCCCGCCGCATGGACCCACTCGCCGCCCTCCAGGAGGCAATGGAGAAGAACGTGCGGGAGGCGCGAGAGGAGCAGGAGGCCTCGACCCGGGAGGAGGCGGAGGCGGCCAAGGTGGTGCGAGCAGAGCCGACGCGGCGGCCAAGGCGCAAGCCAACACGGTGAGCAAGGAACAGGCGGATGCGGCCGCCTAGGTGCAGGAGGTGGAGGCGTCCCGCGGTCGGGCTTCAGAGTCCATCGACCCACGGCACGTGGAGCCGCCGGCGCTGGAGGGCCAGGTGCCGACTGGCGGGGCTGGCATCGACTAGCCGGCCTTGGAGAGGGGAGGGGGAGGCCCCGTTGTTTTGGAGGCGGAGGTGGTTCCGTGAGCGCCGACTGCCAACGCGCAGGGCAGCCAGCCTAACGCGCCGCAGGTGGCTCTATCTGGCGGCGGGTTGGTGGTGGGTCTGATTCCCACAGTCCACGTTCCTGCGCGTCGGTGCCCGGTGAGGGCGAACTCGACGCCAAGGCCGATGGAGGTCAAGGCCACCAGCTCGACGACGCCCGACACCGAGGCCACCAGCGCCGCCTCAGTGGACTGGACGTCTGGCGACGACACCGGTGTCCTGAAGGTGGCTGTGCAGGATGTCTTGGCCTAGTTCAGCACTCAAGGCGCCGCCCTTCAGCGATCCATGAAGGAGTTCTTGGCGACGTGGATGGCCGTCCGGGTATGTACTTGCTTCTTGTTTTTTAAACTCTTGCAATCTTCCGTGGGGGCGCGCCAGCACACCCACTGGGTGTAGCCCCCGAGTACCGGGTCGGCTGCTGAGCAGGCGGCTCGGAACTTTTAGGTAAGTTCCGAGTGCTAACTTGTTTCTTTTTCTTCTGTTGTCTTCATTGCAGGACTACCACAACCGCCGCGTGGCCGCCTACAACTCCCAGAACCAGGAGCTGGCCAAGCGGGCCAGCGACTTGAACCAGAGCCGGAGTAAGCACCATGTCTTTCTTCTCACGGGGGCGCGTCAGCGCACCCGCTGGGTTTAGCCCCCGAGATTCAGGCCGACTACTGAGCAGTCGGGCCGGATCTTCCGGCAACTACTCTTTTGTTGATGTTAATGTCTTTTCTTTCTTATCTTTGTAGAGGTAGCCGCCGAACTGCAGCAGCGCCTGGGCGAGGTCCAAACCGAGCTTCGCACCAAGGAGCAGGAGCGCAGCCAGGCGGCTCAGGAGTGCGAGCGCCTGACCAAGGAGCTGGCGGCCCAGGCGGAGCAGCAAAAAGCGGAGCTCAAGAAGATGAAGGAGAGCGAAGACTCCCTCAAGGCCGAGTTCGAGACTCAACATTGAAACTGGGCCAAGAAGGAGAAGTTCCTGTCCGATGGCTACGGCGAGAACGTGGACATGATGAATGATACTTTATTTCTTATTCTTGAGCAGCCGCTGACTGCTGCAGGAGCTGCCCTCTGTCTTATAATATTTTGACCTTCTTCTTGCGCAGAGTACTTCCCAGGTTACTCCGTCGCCGTTAGCCAGGCCATCGAGGCGCGGCGCGAGGTGCGAAGGGCGACAGGAACGGACATTGCACCCAACGCGCCTCGGAATCTTGGCGAGCAGCTCCTGGCCATCAAGACGCGCCTGCAGCCGGCCCACCAGATGCTCCGCCGCCTGCAGTGCTTCGGGGCTCAGGTGCTGACCGCCCTCTGGCCAGACACTCAAGTTCCACGCACCCCCAGCCATACTGCCGACTGGCTGGAGGTGGCAGTCGGATGCTTCGAGGCCTGGAAAGGCGCCGCACCTCGGGCGGGTGCCCGGACGGCCTTAGAGTTTGCCAAGGCTTGGTACCTCGGCCTCGATCTGGCCCAACTGGCCACCTTCCAGCAGGAGGCCGGTCCGGAGCTGGCGGCGGTGGGTCCTGCGCTCACTCAGCGAGCGGCGGAGATTGCCGAGTACGCCAACACCACCATCTTCATCCTCGAATTGGACGAAGAGGGTGCTGAGGTTCCGCCCAACTGGTTCGGGCTGAACCCGGCAAATGATGAGGACTCAATGGAGGAGATCGCCTCCAGTGATGAGGGTGAAGATGACGGGGACGAGGACGGTGAAGACGATGCACCGAAGCATGGAACGGACATCCAGCCTCAGCCCGATTGAGCCTCGACCAGCGAGCCACGGGTGGCTACGCCGACTGCTGCTGATGCTAATTGGGCTGAGACTCACTGGCCGGCCGCTCCACCATCCGGCGCCACTGCCTCCACCAACCTCTCGGACCCGCCTGCTGCTCCTCTAGCCCAGGTGGCCATTTTATCTTATCTTTTCTTGTTCTTGTAATCCTTTGAACAAGTACGTTAAATTCGTGCAATTCCACCCGCTGGGGGTGTATGCTTAAACTTTATGAATGCCGACCTTGGGCCTTTTGCAATATATATAAAAGTTTAAATCCCCACATTCTTGCATGTGTTGTCGGGTTCTTGTTTGATTTTGCTTCTCTCTTTTTGGCTTTTTACTCTACCGTGTTGCGTTGGCCACCTCCCTGCCAGCCGGACAGCCGCTCTGCAGTCTGTGGCTGGGTCAAGGACTTGGTCGCTCTTCAGAATGGGCAAGTTACTTCAGCCGTGTAGAGTGTAGCTTATTCGAGCGAGAAGCCCGCCTGCCGATTGCTGAGCAGTCAGACTACGGAGGCGAGGAGTCGGCTAGGACAAAGTTAGTGTTTTCCTTAGTCGGATTTCATGTGGACGGCATTTTCGGCCTATAGCTCCTCGCCAGTCGGACAGTCGCGCTGCGAGCTGTGATTGGGATGAAGAGAGGGCTTTGGCTTCGGCACACTACTAGTCGGCTCCGGCTGGTGCAACTTAGGCCAAGGTGGCAAGCCCCCGAGCCGGCTGACCGTAACCCGGGCGTGGCAGAAATAGAAAAAACTCAAGTCATGGCATAAGTGTAACTCATAGATAAAAAGGTAGCCCCGAGTGCATCTCGGGGGACATGATGTCTTTTACTTAATATAAAAGTTGGCGTGGTACATATGCTTGAATCAACTATAAAACGAGCGGAGCAGATTTGCATTCCATGGCCGCTCCGTCTCTTCGCGGGCTGTGCATCGCTTGCGCGCCCTGGGCTTCTGGGCGTCGATGAGGTAGTATGAATCATTGCCCAGGACCTTGCTGATGATGAAGATGCCTTCCCAAGGTGCCTCGAGCTTGTGTTTTCCGACTGATCGCTGGATCAGGTGGAGCATGAGGCCGCCTTCGCGGAAAGAACGCGGCCTAACCTTCTTATTGTGGTAGCGGCGCAGGCTTTACTGGTAGAAGGCGGACCAACTTCATGCTAGCAGTCGGGCCTCTTCCAGCAGGTCGATGCAGTCTTCTCGCGCCTCTTTTGCTTCCGCCTCCGTGTACGTGGTAACCCGAGGCGAGTCGAACTCGATATCCATAGGGATGATAGCCTCGGCATCGTACACAAGGAAGAAGGGCGTGAAACCGGTTGATCTATTGGGGGTGGTCCGAAGGCTCCAGAGGATGGTGATGTCTACTACACAACCTTCTTCTTGTAGACGTTGTTGGGCCTGCAAGTGCACAAGTTTGTAGGTAAAGTAGCAAATTTCCCTCAAGTGGATGACCTAAGGTTTATCAATGCGTTGGAGGCGTAGGATGAAGATGGTCTCTCTCAAGCAACCCTGCAACCAAATAACAAAGAGTCTCTTGTGTCCCCAACACACCCAATACAATGGTAGATTGTATAGGTGCACTAGTTCGGCAAAGAGATGGTGATACAAGTGCAATATAGATAGTAGATATAGTTTTTTTTAATATGAAAATATAAAAACAGCAAGGTTACTAATGATAAAAGTGAGCGTAAACGGTATTGCAATGATAGGAAACAAGGCATAGGGTTCATATTTTCACTAGTGCAAGTTCTCTCAACAATAATAACATAGATAGATCATATAAGAATCCCTCAACATGCAACAAAGAGTCACTCCAAAGCCACTAATAGCGGAGAACAAACGTAGAGATTATGGTAGGGTACGAAACCACCTAAAAGTTATCCTTTTTGATCGATCTATTCAAGAGTTCGTAAATAACATAGAGCTATTCTTTCCGCTCAATCCATCATAGAGTTCATACTAGAATAACACCTTAAGACACAAATCAACCAAAACCCTAATGTAACCTAGATACTCCATTGTCACCTCAAGTATCCGTGGGCATGATTATAAAATATGCATCACACAATCTCAGATTCATCCAACCAACACAAAGTACTTCAAAGAGTGCCCCAAAGTTTCTACCGGAGAGTCAAGAAAACGTGTGCCAAACCCTATGCATAGGTTCATGGGCGGAACCCGCAAGTTGGTCACCAAAACATACATCAAGTGGCACGTCATATCCCATTTTCACCACAGATAAACACGACAAGACATACATCAAGTGTTCTCAAATCAAAGACTCAATCCGATAAGATAACTTCAAGAGGGAAACTCAATTCATCACAAGAGAGTAGAGGGGGAGAAACATCATAAGATCCAACTATAATAGCAAAGCTCACGGTACATCAAGATCGTGCCATAGAGAGAACATGAGAGAGAGAGATCAAACACATAGCTACTGGTACATACCCTCAGCCCCGAGGGTGAACTACTCCCTCCTCGTCATGGATAGCGCCGGGATGATGAAGATGGCCACCGGTGATGGGTTCCCCCTCCGGCAGAGTGCCGTAACGGTCTCCCGAGAGGTTTTTGGTGGCTACAGAGGCTTGCGGCGGCGGAACTCCCGATCTATCTTGTCCGTGGATGTTTTTAGGGTACGTGGGACTATATAGGCGAAAGAAGTCGGTCGGGAGGTGCTCGAGGGGCCAACGAGACAGGGGGCGCGCCCAGTAGGGGGGGGGCTATCTCCTGGCCTCCTCGAGGATCTTCTGACGTGAATTCCAAGTCTTCAGGATCATATTCTTCCAAAAAATCAGGCTGCCGAAGGTTTCATTCCATTTGGACTCCGTACGATATTCCTTTTCTTCAAAATACTTAAACAGGCAATAAAACAACAATATGGGTTGGGCCTTCGGTTAATAGGTTAGTCCAAAAAGTAATATAAAAGTGTATAATAAAGCCCATAATCATTCAAAACAGATAATAAAATAGCATGAATGCTTCATAAATTATAGATACATTGGAGACGTATCAGCATCCCCAAGCTTAATTCGTACTTGTCCTCGAGTAGGTAAATGATAAAAGAAAGAATTTATGAAGTGTGAATGCTAGCAGGTGCACAAGTTTGATCAATGATAATTTCAATCACCTTTGCTAGCATGATAATATGTCATAACAGTAGTTCATCTCATAAAACTTCTCACGATAAAGTAACAAGCAATTCACATGTCAAAGCATAGACCATAAACTTTCTTGAAAACTAGCAAACTTTATTCTCAGTCATCAAACAATTGCAATTCATATTATTTTCAGGAATAGCAAACTCCACATAATCAACTATCATATAGTCTTCTACAATTGCTAACACTCACGCAATACTTGTGGTTATGAAGTCTTAATCGAACACTGAGAAAGATAGGGGCTTATAGTGTTGCCTCCCAACGTATTCACCTTTGGGTGATGTCAACAATAATAGTTCATGCTAACTTACATCCAATTGGATATATATATCAGGATCACCCCAACACAAAGTGCTTGCCAAAGGATAAAATGAAAAAAGGGAAAGGTGAAGATCACCTTGACTCTTGCATAAAGTAAAAGACATAAAGTAAAAGATAGGCCCTTCGCAGAGGGAAGCAGAGGTTGTCATGCACTTTTAGGGTTTGAAATGCGAATGAATGTCACTTTATATTGCCACTTGTATATGGACCTTTGTTATGCAGTCCATCGCTTTTATTGCTTCCATAACAAGATCATATAAAGCTATTTTCTTCACACCAAAATATCATACATATTTAGAGAGCAATTTTTATTGCTTGCATAGATGACAACTTACTTGAAGGATCTTACTCAATCCATAGGTAGGTATGGTGGACTCTCATGGCAAAACTAGGTTTAAGGATATTTGGAAGCACAAGTAGTATCTCTACTTGGTGCGAGGAATTTTGGCAAGCATGAGGGGGAAAGGCAAGCTCAATATGTTTGAATGATCCATGACAATATACTTTAACTGAGATGTCGGAAAACATAACCCATTATGTTGTCTTCCTTGTCCAACATCAACTCTTTAGCATGTCATACTTAATGAGTGCTCCCAATTATAAAAGATGTCTAAGATAGTATATTTATATGTGAAATCTCTCTTCCTTCAATATTCTTTCATGAATTGTTCAAATGACCAATACAATGCTTGCTAACCTTCAATAAATTTACAACCTCTACTTCTTAGATGTGAAGTCATTACTCCCCATGGGATAAGCAAATGAAACATAAATAATTTCAGATTTATGACAATCAACTCATTCAACCATTTAGTCATAGGATATAAGTGAAGCACACGAGTAAATGACAAACTACTCCAAAAAGATATAAGTGAAGATCAATGAGTAGCTAAACAATTATGTAACTATGTGAAGACTCTCTCTCATTTAAGAATTTCAGATCTTGGTATTGTATTCAAACAGCAAGCAAAACAAAACAAAATGACATTGCAAGGATAGCACAACTCATGTGAAGAAGCAAAAACTTAGGTTCAACCGATACTAACCGATAGTTGTTGAAGAAGAAATGTGGGATGCCTACCGGGGCATCCCCAAGCTTAGATGCTTGAGACTTCTTGAAATATTATCTTGGGGTGCCTTGGGCATCCCCAAGCTTGAACTTTTGTGTCTCCTTAATTCCTCTCATATCATGGTTTCTCTATTTCTCAAAAAAGCTTCATCCACAACAAACTCAGCAAGAACTCGTGAGATAGGTTAGTATAAACCATTGCAAAACCTTATCATTTTCTACTGTAACAAATCACAAAAATTATTATTCAACATTGCATACTAAATTCCTATGCATATTTAACACTCCTATCCTCAAATAGAATCATTAAACAAGCAAACATACGCAAACAATGCAAACATAACAGCAATCTGCCAAAACAGTATAGTATGTAAAGAATGCAAGATTCATCATACTTACCTAACTCCAAAAATTATGAAATAAAGTTCCCACTGTAGTAAATTTATCAGAGATTATTATGCAAAAGGTTTGAACATTATATCATTCTCTGATTTTTCTAGGGAATTTTTGCAACAGCGGTAAACTTTCTGTTTTCAAACAGCAACATGTATACTAGCAAAATAAGCATGGTAAAGGCTATCCTTGACTTCTTTATTGAAAATCAAGATGCAAAACATTATTATAAATAACAGAAAGCTAGTTAATAACAAAAGAAAATGACGCTCCAAGCAAAACACATATCATACGGTGAATAAAAATATAGCTCCAAGTAAAGTTACTGAAGAACGAAGACGAAAGAGGGGATGCCTTCCGGGGCATCCCCAAGCTTAGGCTCTTGGTTGTCCTTGAACGTTACCTTGGGCTGCCTTGGGCATCCCCAATCTTAGGCTCTTACCACTCCTTATTCCATAGTCCATATAATCTTTACCCAAAACTTGAAAACTTCACAACACAAAACTCAACAGAAAACTCGTAAGCTCCGTTAGTATAAGGAAATAAAACCACCACTTAGGTACTGTAATGAACTCATTCTAAATTCATATTCGTGTAATATCTACTGTATTATAACTTCTCTATGGTTCATACCCTCCGATACTACTCATAGATTCATCAAAATAAGCAAACAACACATAGAAAACAGAATCTGTCAAAAACATAACAGTCTGTAGTAATATGTATCAAACGTATACTTCTGGAACTCCAAAAATCCTACCAAATTAGGCAGTCCGAATAAATTTGTGTACCAATCGATATCAAAAAGAATCAGATCAATAGCACGTCTCTGTGAATTAACAAAACTAATTTACTGGGTGCAAAAGTTTCTGATTTTCAGCAGGATCAACACAACTATCACCGTAAGCCATCCTAAAGATCTTACTTGGCACTTTATTGAAACAAAAGCTATAAAACATGATTACTACAGTAGCATAATCATGTGGACACACAAAAACAATAAGGGTAAATATTGGGTTGTCTCCCAACAAGCGCTTTTCTTTAATGCCTTTCTAGCTAGGCATGATGATGACAATGATGCTGACAAAAAAGATAAGAATTGAAACATAACGGGAGCATCATGAAGCATATGACTAGAACATTTAAGTCTAACCCACTTCCTATGCATAGGGATTTTCTGATCAAACAACTTATGGGAACAATAATCAACAAGCATAGGAAGGTAAAACAAGCATAGCTTCAAGATTTTCAACACATAGAGAGGAAACTTGATATTATTGCAATTCCTACAAGCATATGTTCCTCCCTCATAATAATTTTCAGTAGCATCACGAATGAATTCAACAATATAACCAGCACCTAAAGCATTCTTTTCATGATCTACAAGCATAGAAAATTTACTACTCTCCGCATAAGTAAAATTCTTCTCATTCAGAATAGTGGGAGTATCATAAGAGACTTGAACACTAAAAATTGTTTCCACATTAAAAGAGTAATGTTCAGGAAAAGGGTAATCATAATCATGACAAGTTTTATAAATATAATCATCACTACTTTTTATAGCATAAGTTTCATCACAATAATCATCATAAGTAGCAACTTTGTTCTCATAATCAATTGGAACCTCTTCCGAAATAGTGGAATCATCACTAAATAAAGATGACACTCTTCCAAATCCACTTTCATAATTATTACAATAAGATTCAACATCCTCCAAAATAGTGGTATCACTACTTCCTAATATTGACACTCTTCCAAACCCACTTTCATCAATATAATCATCATAAATAGGAGGCATGCTATCATCAAAATAAATTTGCTCATCAAAGCTTGGGGGACAAAAAATATCATATTCATCAAACATAGCTTTCCCAAGCTTGTGGCTTTGCATATCATTAGCATCATGGATATTCAAGGAATTCATACTAACAACATGGCAATCATGCTCATCATACAAAGATCTAGTACCAAACATTTTAATGCATTCTTCTTCTAGCACTTGAGCACAATTTTCCTTTTCATCATACTTACGAAAGATATTAAAAAGATGAAGCGTATGAGACAAACTCAATTCAATTTCTTTGTAGTTTTCTTTTATAAACTAAACTAGTGATAAAACAAGAAACAAAAAGATTCGATTGCAAGATCTAAAGATATACCTCCAAGCACTCACCTCCCCGGCAACGGCGCCAAAAAAGAGCTTAGTTGACGGGGTGTGAGTGCCGCTTACCTAGCCTCCCCGACAACGGCGCCAGAAAAGAGCTTGATGTCTACTGCACAACCTTCTTCTTGTAGACGTTGTTGGGCCTGCAAGTGCACAGGTTTGTAGGACAGTAGCAAATTTCCCTCAAGTGGATGACCTAAGGTTTATCAATCCGTGTGAGGCGTAGGATGAAGATGGTCTCTCTCAAGCAATCCTGCAACCAAATAACAAAGAGTCTCTTGTGTCCCCAACACACCCAATACAATGGTAGATTGTATAGGTGCACTAGTTCGGCGAAGAGATGGTGATACAGGTGCAATATAGATAGTAGATATAGGTTTTTGTAATATGAAAATATAAAAACAGCAAGGTTACTAATGATAAAAGTGAGCGTAACGTATTGCAATGATAGGAAACAAGGCATAGGGTTCATACTTTCACTAGTGCAAGTTCTCTCAACAATAATAACATAGATAGATCATATAACAATCCCTCAACATGCAACAAAGAGTCACTCCAAAGCCACTAATAGCGGAGAACAAACATAGAGATTATGGTAGGGTGCGAAACTACCTCAAAGTTAACCTTTTTGATCGATCTATTCGAGAGTTCGTAGTAAAATAACATAGAGCTATTCTTTCCGCTCAATCCATCAAAGAGTTCATACTAGAATAACACCTTAAGACACAAATCAACCAAAACCCTAATGTCACCTAGATACTCCATTGTCACCTCAAGTATCCGTGGGCATGATTATACAATATGCATCGCACAATCTCAAATTCATCCAACCAACACAAAGTATTTCAAAGAGTGCCCCAAAGTTTCTACCGGAGAGTCAAGAAAACGTGTGCCAACCCCTATGCATAGGTTCATGGGCGGAACCCGCAAGTTGGTCACCAAAACATACATCAAGTGGCACGTGATATCCCATTGTCACCACAGATAAACATGGCAAGACATACATCAAGTGTTCTCAAATCAAAGACTCAATCCGATAAGATAACTTCAAGAGGGAAACTCAATTCATCACAAGAGAGGAGAGGGGGAGAAACATCATAAGATCTAACTATAATAGCAAAGCTCGTGATACATCAAGATCGTGCAATAGAGAGAACACGAGAGAGAGAGAGATCAAACACATAGCTACTGGTACATACCCTCAGCCCCGAGGGTGAACTACTCCCTCCTCGTCATGGATAGCGCCGAGATGATGAAGATGGCCACCGGTGATGGGTTCCCCCTCCGGCAGAGTGCCGGAACGGGCTCCCGAAAGGTTTTTGGTGGCTACAGAGGCTTGCGGCGGCGGAACTCCTGATCTATCTTGTCCGTGGATGTTTTTAGGGTACGTGGGACTATATAGGCGAAAGAAGTCGGTCGGGAGGTGCTCAAGGGGCCCACGAGACAGGGGCATGCCCAGTAGGGGGGGGCGCCCCTATCTCCTGGCCTCCTCGAGGATCTTCTGACGTGAACTCCAAGTCTCTATGATCATATTCTTCCAAAAAATCACACTGCCGAAGGTTTCATTCCGTTTGGACTCCGTTTGATATTCCTTTTCTTCGAAATACTAAAACAGGCAATAAAACAACAATATGGGCTGGGCCTCCGGTTAATAGGTTAGTCCCAAAAGTAATATAAAAGTGTATAATAAAGCCCACAATCATTCAAAACAGATAATAAAATAGCATGAGTGCTTCATAATTTATAGATACATTGGAGACGTATCAGATGGCCGGCAGCTCGTCGATCCAGCAGCCGGCCGACCGCCCTAGCGGCTCGATCAGACGGGGCTTGATGCCAGACAAGATAAGGCCATTTGCTTGCCCTACTTGGCCGTTTGACTGCGGGTGGGCAACGGACGCTAAGTCCAGTCAGATGCGTTGATTTGCCCGGAAACGGACCAAGGTGCCTTTGGCAAAGTCGGTGTCATTGTCAGTGATGATGCCATGGGGAACACCATATCGGATAGTGATGTTAGCGATGAATGTGACAGCAGTCGGACCATTCAACTTCTTGATTAGCTTGGCTTCTATCCACTTGGTGAATTTGGCCACGGTGACCAGCAGATGGGTCATGCCGCCGCATGCTATCTTGAAAGGACCCACCATATCCAAACCCCACACGGCGAATGGACAGGTGATGGGTATGGTCTTGAGGGCGGAGGCTGGCAGGTGGTGCTTGGTACTGAACTTCTGGCATCCTTTGCACTTCTTGACCAACTCCTTGGCATCGTCCAAAGCAGTCGGCTAGAAAGAAACCATGGCGGAAAGCTTTGGCTACAAGGGACCTGGAGGAGGCATCGTGGCCACATTCGCCTTGATGGATATCTATGAGGATCTCCATGCCCTTCTCTGGTTCCACGCAACACTGATAGATGCCGGTCACACTCCGCGTGGCGAGATCTTGGTTGACGATGGTATAGGCGCCTACTCTATGCTGGATCTGTCAGGCTAGCACTTGGTCGTCTGGTAGCTCGCGGTTGACCAGATAGTCGCGGATAGGCTACGCCCAAGATGGGGCCGCCACCAATGTGAATACAGCGACTGGTACGAGGGGGGCGGGTTGGGAGGCGGCAGGCTGGGGCCGACCGCTCCTGATGGTGCTGATGAAGTCCCCGGGCCGACTGCAGCAGCCCCTGGGCTGCCTGCTGGGGTTTTTGGGCCGAGTGCTGATGCTGCAGCCCCCGGGCCGCCTGGCAAAGTCCCCGCGCCAACTGTTGAAGGCCCCACGCCGACTGCTGAAGTCCCCGCACCGACTGCTAAAGTCCCCGAGCTGGATCCGACTGCTCCGTGGGCAACCGGCATGAAGATGGAGTTGGACTCCGGCGAGGGCTTGATAGATGGCTTGCGGAGGCGCTCGAGGGAGACGTCGGCTGGTATGGCTTGCCGGGTGGAGCCAATGCGGGCGAGAGCATCTGATGCGTCGTTGTCGGCTCATGGCACATGGATGAACTCGCACCTGTCGAAATGCCCGCTCATATGCTGGACGAGGAAGCGGCAGCATGCCATGTTGACATCCTTGGCAACCCAGTCGTCGGACGACTGTTGGACCACCAAGTCTGAGCCTCCATACCAGAGGATGCGGCGGATGCCGATTTCTTTGGCCAGTTGGAGCCCAAAGATGAGCGCCTCGTACTCGGCTACGTTGTTGGAGGAGGCGAAGTGGATCTGCAGTGTATATTTCATCTTGTCGCCTTTGGGAGAGGCGAGGACGATGCTGGCTCCCATGCCGGTGCGCATCTTTGAGCCATCAAAGTGCATCCACCAATGCGTAGAATCCAGCACTGGCGGCAAGTACTGGGACTTGGCCCAATCGACAAGGAACTCGACCAGTGCTTTGGACTTGATGGTGGTGCGGGGATGGTAGAGTATGGTGTGGGGAGCTAGCTTGATGGCCCACTTGGCCAAACGGCCCGAGGCATCTCTGTTGCCCATGATCTCGGCGAGGGGGGCAGTGCAGACAACCATGATGGAGTGCTCTTGGAAGTATTGCTTCAGCTTCTTGGCGGTGAAGTACATGTCGTAGAACATTTTCTGTTAGTGGGGGTAGTTCTCCTTGGAGGCCGACAGGACCTTGCTTAGATAGTACACCGGCCTCTGGACCGACTGGACCTTGCTGGCTTCTGGACGCTCGACAATAATCACCGTGCTGATGACTCGGTTGGTGGCGGTGATGTAGAGGAGCATGGGCTCTTTAGCAGCCGGAGCTGCCAGGATAGGCGGCGTTGACATCATACACTTGAGCTGGAGGAAGGCGGCGTCCACCTGGTTGTTCCACTTGAAGAAAGTGTTTTTCTTCATGAGCTGGTATAGAGGGAGTGCCTTCTCGCCCAACCGACTGATGAAGCGATAGAGGGATGCCAGGCACCCGGTGAACTTTTGGACGTCATGCCGCTTGGTGGGTTTCTCCATTCGCTCGATAGCCTTGATCTTGACAGGGTTGCACTCAATGCCGTGTTCTGAGACAAGGAAGCCAAGGAGCTCACTGGCTGGTACACCAAAGACACATTTCTCTGGGTTGATCTTGATGTTGAAGCGGTGCAGGTTCTCAAAGGTATCCTTGAGGTCTTCCATCAGGGTGCAGCGCTTCTCCGTCTTCTCCACAATGTTGTCCACGTAGACGTGGGCATTGCATTAGAGTTGCTTCAACAAACACTTCTGCATACAACGTTGGAAGGTAGCTCCGGCATTTGTCAAGCCAAACGTCATGGTAATGTAGCAGAAAGCGCCGAATGGTGTGATAAAGGCGGTCTTCAGGTGATCAGCCGGATCCAGCTTGATATGGTGGTAGCCGAAATAGGCATCAAGGAAAGACAGTAGCTCGCATGCGGCTGTGCAGTCAATCACTTGGTCTATCCTTGGCAAAGCAAATGAGTCTTCGGGGCAGGCTTTGTTGAGACTGGTGTAATCAATGCACATGCGCCATTTGTTGTTCTTCTTCAACACGAGGACCGGGTTGGCAAGCCAGTCCGGGTGGAATACTTCCATGATAAATCCAGCTGCTAGCAGTCGGGCGATATCTTCTCCAACAATCCTTCTCTTCTCTTCTGACAGGCGGAGGAGGGGTTGCTTGACCGGCTTGGCATCCGTCCTCACATGCAGTTTGTGCTCGGCGAAATCCGACGGGACACCCGGCATGTCTTTGGGGGACCATGCGAAGATGCCTCGATTGTCATGGAGGAAATCGATGAGCTCGCCTTCCTATTTGCTGTCAAGGCCAGTGCCCATGACAAGAAACCTTTCCGGGTGCTCTGGGTCCAGGGGGATCCACTTGGTCTGTTTGGCTGGCTGGAAGGAAGCCCCTGCTTCCGCCTCCTTGGGATCAGTCGGCATGGCCAGCTTCTCACTAGCCATGGCTACCATCCAGTCAAGGAGCCGTTTTTCTTGAGCGATGACGAGGGACTCAGCCAGCCGGCTGCTGGCGGTGGCACAATCTTGCAACTTCTTGTAATCTCCGGCAACTGTGATGATGCCCTTGGTGCCCGACATCTTGGCCTTCAGGTATGCATAGTGTGTGATCATCATGAACTTGGCCAGCGCAGGGCGGCCCAAGAGCGTGTGGTAGGGGCTTTCTAGGTCGACCACTTCGAACCAGATTGGCTCATGGTGGAAGTGATTCTTGTCGCTAAAGAGGACTTCAATCTTGATCTTGCCGACTGGAGAGCAGGAGAGGCCGGGAACTATGCCATGGAAGACAGTCCGACATGGCTGAAGCTGCTTGGCCTTGATACCCAATCGCTCCATGGTCTCGCGATACAGTATGTTGATGCTGCTGCCGCCATCTATCAGAACTCGGCAGAAATGGCAGGTCCACCTCTCCATTGCAAAGGTTGCTTCGAGCACCAGGTCATATGAACCCGGATTGGGCATCACAGCCGGGTGGTCAGCCTAGCTCCAGGTGATGGGCCTCTCGGACCAATGCATGTGGGTGGGAGCTTCTGAGCTAACAGCATTGACCTCTCGGTGCTGCTGCCGCTTGTTGTGCTTGTCGCCGGCTTCACTTGTGAAGAGGACGTAGGCGACGTGTTCTTCAGTGAAATCATCTTGGATGGCGCCGACAGGTCGACCTGTCGGCTGCTGAGCGGCGGAAGCTGGAGGGCCGGCTAGTGGGGGAGACGGGAGGGCCTCGCCCCTGGTGATCCGAGCGAGCCAGCTGCACTTCTGAGTGGTGTGGTTGGATGGCTTTGCGCCATTGTGGAACTTGCATGGGACATTGAGGGCTTGCTCGAAGGAAAGGGCGGGAAGCCATGCTCCCTTGACATTTCGCTGCCTCTTGGGGGCGGGCTGACCAGCTGGCTACTGATCTTGGACTGCTGCTACCTGTCGGCTGTTGGAAGCCAGTTGATGGTCCTTGCGCTTGTTGTCATTTTGCTAGCGCCGGTTGGTGTCACCGGCCGGTGTTTCGGGAGCCGGAGGGAGCACCTTCCAGGACGTGTCCACTCGGAGTTCTGACTTCATGGAGGAGTCGGTCGTGGCATAATTTTCCGCTATGATCAGCAACTCGTCTAAGGTGGCCGGCTCTTCATAGAGGAGTTTGTGCTTGAATAGGGTGCTTCTTTGCACCCGGCGGTGAAGTACTCTATGGCTTGCACCTCATGCACCCCTTCGCTGGAGTTGCACAGCTCGCCCCAGCGCGTCAATTAGTCACGGGTGGACTCAGTCGGGCCTTGGACGCACATGGAGAGCTGGCGTGGCTTGGGCGGCCGCTTGTAGGTGCTGGTGAAGTTGCGAATGAAGACTTCGGTGAAGTCCCGCCAGCTGTTGATGCTGTATGGTTTGAGGTTGTTCAGCCATGTCTGGGCTGTGCCCTGGAGCATGAGTGGAACGTACTTCACAACAACACGCCTGCTGCCACTTGCTATGTTGACTGTGGTGGAGTAGTCAACCAGCCAATCCTCCGGCTTCACAGAGCCGTTGTACTTGGGAGTGTCTCGTGGGAGCAAGAACCCTTTGGAAAGGACTCATCGCGTATGCGGGGGCCGAAACAAGGCGGGTCGACTGCATCTTATTATTCTATCACCAGGCATCAAGCGAGTCGATCGATCTGGTGGCGGGCATCATTATCTCTGACTCCCTCGCGGTGGCCCAACCGGCCTCCAAGAGTCGGATGCTCAACAGGTGGCGGGGAGGCACGTCTCTCCCTACAAGGGGAGGCGGGCGCTCGTCGCGCCGTTCCACTACTCTCTGGCGACCGTCTTGGTCGCGCTTGATCGTGATGTGCGTGCGTCGGCTGCGCCTAGCAACTGGCTCCGGGTTCCTCCGGCCGTGAGTGCCGACTGTCGAGGACCGAGAGGACGCGTCATGCTCATGGCAAGGGGGGCGTTTCTCATCTTGCACGCCAGGTTCCACCATGCGGCGGCCGGCTTCTTGCTGCACGGCGGCCGCATCAAGGAGCTGTTGAAGGCGTTCTGTCATGCAGTGCTTCTCGTCGCCCTCCAAGTTGTCCAGCTCGTCTGCCGCCGCCTAGGCAGTGCGCAGGTTCTCCATGGGGGTGGTGTATACTGGGCGGTCGGCTCCCAACATGCCGGCGATGGCGGTGCCGCATTGTCGGACCACCCCCAGCCGCTCGGCCTTCCAGCAGCCGGAGTGCCGCCTACATCACGGTCGATCTCGCGCTGGTAGGCGTCAGTGAGGCGCCTCATGGCGGCCAACTGGTTGGCGCTGTAAAGGAGCGAGATGCGGTATGCCTCCAGCATCGCACCGTCCGCGCCTTCCTCAACCTGAGCGGCGAGTGCTTGAAGGACCGCCAGCAGCGGATCTCGTTCCTCTTCGGCAGAGGCTCCATCCTGACTAATGACCAACACCTCGGGGACGGTGCTGGCGCTGGTGATGCTGTCCGCAGAAGGGAGTGGATCGTCAATGATCTCTACGTGGTTGGGGTAGCCATTAGCTTTTGCTGCGTCGGAGTCGCTGAGCATCTCGATGGGTGGATCGATGGAGCCAACGGACTACAAGTCGGAGGTGAGCTCGTTGGCGAGGTGGAGCTTCCCGAGGAGGTCGACGAGGCAGATCTCGGAGCTGGCCGTTCCTGCGTCAGGCGCGGGCTCATCAGCGAGGTGTACTCCAACAAGGAGATCGCCGAGGGAGCTCATGATGCAGGCGGCCTCCACGCCGTGCAACGTATCGGTGCATGCACCATCCAACACGCCATGCTGGCTGTGCTCACTAGGAAGGAAACGGGTTCCCGTCCAGAATGTGTCTCCGGCTAACGGTGCACTTAGGCCCACGATGGGCGCCAAATGTCATTTCCTCGACATATGCCAAGGGATGGCTTATCACGTGTGGGGAGAGAAGTGTGTTGCCGGGCTCTACAAGTAGGAGTAGGCAAGACCTCAAACGACGCCGGATCTTACCCAGGGTTGGGGCTCTCCGTGGAGATAACACCCCTAATCCTGCTCTGCGGGGTCTCCGCATCACTATGATCAAATAGCATAACTAGAAAGGGTGCTCCTTGAGCTATTTGGCTAGAGGAGGAAGAAGGCAAGCTAGCTCTACTCCTTCCCTAGCTATGTGGGTATGTGGTGGCTAGAATGGTGAACCCTTTGCATGGGTGAGCCTGGGGGGTTTATATAGGCCTACCCCCAGGGGTACAATGGTAATCCAGCTGGTTGTAGGACCCGTCTGTCAGTGTCTTCGGGCTCCGGCTTCTCCGCCGGTAGCTGGGGTCTGCCGCCTGGTGGGCCCCACCGACTACCGTGAACCCGACCGACAGGTAGGGCCCGCTGCCTGCGGGCCAGGAGGACTATGCCGCAGTGTAGCCTTGCGTTTGATGATGATAGCTTGGTCGGGGGGCTCATGGCTACAGTACCACCGCCTGGCGGGCGAGTGCTATAGCCACACCCCGTCACTTCAGGTTAATGGCGCATAGACTCCAAGGGGAGGGACGACCGTCTGCTAGGAGTCGGCCCCCCTTGTGTCCGCCTATCCTAGCCTTGCCGCCTTTTGGTGATACAAGGACAGGTGGGGCCCGTCGTCTACAGGCCACATCGACCGCCTGTTGTGGGAGCATGGCCCTGTCTGACGTAGGCGACGTCATGGGCCACATGGCTACAGTGTTGTGTCAGGTGAGGGTGTCTGCTTGGTACGCCCGCACTGTGGCCACGTTCCATCCGGGATTCGGGGGTGGCAGGTTGCACTGTTGCCACGCCTTGTCTTGTCGTCGCAGGTGGGTGCAAACTTTGAGGGGGCAAGGGGTCGCCTGGTAGGAGTCGGCCTGTGCCCTTGCCGCCTTCCGGGGTGCGCTGCCCTCTTGGGGTCCGCCTCCTTCTAGGAGGCGGCCCGTTGGCACCAGCCAGCCGCATGGGCCGGCCTTGCTACCAGTTGGGCTGAGGGGCTTGGCCAGCCCTGATGTCTTAAAAAGTATTGAGGTGCGGATGAGGCTACCCAAAGTCTATCCCCCCATTAAGCATCGAGTGTTGATGGTTAAAAAGACCACCAGCTTCAAGAAGGGCAAGGGAAAGAAAGGGAACTTCAAGAAGAATGGCAAGCCAGTTGCCACTCCCGTGAAGAAACCCAAGGCTGGACCCAAACCTGAGACTGAGTACTTCTATTGCAAGGGGAATGGCTATTGGAAGTGGAACTACCCTAAGTACTTGGCAGATAAGAAGACTGGCAACATCAACAAAGGTATATTTGATATACATGTTATTATTGTGTACCTTAATAGTGCTCATAGTTGCTAATATTTGTAACTCGAAACAGGAGCTGCGTAATAAAAGAAGGCTAGCTAAGGATGAGGTGATGCGCATTGGAAATGGCTCCAAGGTTGATGTGATCGATGTTGGCACGAGCCCTCTTCGTCTACCTTCAAGACTAGTTTCAAATCTCAATTATTGTTATTTGGTGCCCGCATTGAGCATGAACATTGTATCTGGATCTTCTTTATTGCGATATGGTTATTCATTTAAATCCGCGAATAATCGTTGTCCTATTTATATGAATAATATCTTTTATGGTCATGCACGTAATGTGAATGGTTTATTCTTGTTGAATCTTGATCGTAGTGATAGACATGTTAATAATATTGATGCCAAAAAGATTTGAAGTGAATGATGATAGTACCACATACTTGTGGCACTACCACTTAGGTCATATTGGTGTAAAGTGCATGACGAAACTCCATACTGATGGACTTTTGGAATCACTTGACTTTGAATCACTTGATACATGTGAACCATGCCTCACGGGCAAGATGACTAAAATCCCATTTTCTGATACAATGGAGCAGGCAAGTGACTTGTTGCAAATAATACATACCGATGTATGTGGTCCAACGAGTGTTGACATGCGTGGTGGATATCGTTATTTTCTTACCTTCACGGACGATTTTCTTACTTTCACGGACGCTTATGCCTAGAGGCTTCGGCCTGATAAGCTCCAACCCAAAGCAGAGAAGTGCGTCTTCATAGGATACCCTAAAGAGATCATTGGGTATACCGTCTATTACATATCCCAGGGTAAGATCTTTGTTGCAAAGAATGGGTCCCTTCTAGAGTAGGAGTTTCTCTTGAAAGAAGTGAGTGGGAGGAAAGTAGAGCTTGATGAGGTAATCGTACCCCCTCTTGAAATGGAAAGTAGCAAATCATAGAGAGAAGTTCCTGTGATGCCTACACCAGCTGGAGAGGAAGCTCGTGGTAATAATCATGAAACTTTGGATCAAGCTACTACTAAACTTCGTAGGTCGACCAGATCACGTTCCGCACCAGAGTGGTATGGTAATCCTGTCTTGGAAGTCATGTTGTTAGATAACGACGAATCTATGAACTACGTAGAAGCAATGATGAGCCTAGATTTCGACAAATGGCTTGAGGCCATGAATCCATGATAGTATCCACGTATGAAAACCATGTATGGACTTTGGTAGACTTGCCCGATGACCGGAAGGCCATTATGAATAAATGGATCTTTAAGAAGAAGACATACGTTGATGGTATTTTCACTATCTATAAAGCTCGACTTGTCGGAAAGGGTTTTCGACAGGTTCAAGGGGTTGACTACAATGAGACTTTCTCACCCGTAGCGATGCTCAAGTATGTTAGAATTATGTTAGCAATCGCCACATATTTCGATTATGAAATCTGATAGATGGACGTCAAAACAACATTCCTTAATGGTTTCCTTATGGGAGAGTTGTATATGATGCAACTAGAAGGTTTTGTCGATCCTAAGGATGCTATGAGGTATGTAATCTCCAGCGATCCATCTATGGACGGGTGCAAGGATCCCGGAGTTGGAATATACGCTTTTATGAGGTGATCAAAGCATTTGGTTTTATTCAAACTTATGGAGAAGCTTGTATTTACAAGAAATTCAGTGAGGTGATCAAAAGCCTTTGGTGTTATACTATATGTGGATGGCATATTATTGATTGAAAATGATATAGAATTTCTGGAAATCATAAAGGGTTATTTGAACAAGAGTTTTTCAATGAAAGACCTGGGTGTAGCTATTGGTGCTATACGTATTGGACATTAAGATCTATAGACATAGATCAAGACGTGTGATATTGCTTTCACACAACGCACACCTTGACATGATTTTGAAGAAGTTCAAAATGGACCAGTCAAAGAAGGGGTTCTTGCATGTGTTGCAAGGTGTGAATTTTAAGACTCCAAGCCCAACCACGACAAAAGAAAGAGAAAGGATCAAAATCGCCCCCTATGCCTCAGTCATAGGCTCTATAATGTATGCCATGCTGTGTACCAGACCTGATGTGTGCCTTGCCATAAGTTTGGCTGGGAGGTACCAGAGTGATCCAAGAGTGGATGACTGGACGGTGGTAAAACATATCCTTAAGTACCTAAAAAGGACTAAGGAAATGTTGACCTGGATGACTCGAAGTCTCCTACCGGGTACATATTTATTTGAATGGTGGAGTAGTCAGTTGGAGTAGCTCCAAGCAGAGCATAGTAGCAACATCTACATGTGGCATGGAGATTTGCAAAGTACATATGGATCTGAATGTGGCAGACCCGTTGACTAAACCTCTTCTATGAGGAAAACATGATCAAACACCAAAACTTGATGGGTGTTAGATTCATTACAATGTAAGCTAGATTATTGACTCTAGTGCAAGTGGGCGACTGTTGAAAATATGCCCTAGAGGAAATAATAAATATGTTATTATCATATTCCTTATTCATGATAAATGTTTACTATCCATGCTATAATTGTATTGACCAGAAACTCAAATACGTGTGTGGAACTGTGGATACATAAACGAATATAATGTCCCTAGTAAGCCTATACTAGACTAGCTCGTTGATTAAAGATGGTTAAGGTTTCCTAAACATAGACATGAGTTGTCATTTGATGATGAGATCAATGATGTGATGGATAGACCCAACCGTAAGCTTAGCATCAGATCGTATCACTTAGTTTATTTTCTATTGCTTTCTTTATGTCAAGTATCAATTCCTTATACCATGAGATCATGCCACCACCGAATGCTGGAAGAATACTTTGTGGGTTATCAAATGTCACTTTGTAACTGGGTGATGATAAAGGTGCTCTTCAGGTATCTCGGAAAGTATTTGTTGGGTTGCATGGATCAAGACTAGGGTTTGTCGCTCCATGTGACTGAGAGATATCTCTGTCCCTCTCGGTAATACAACATTGTGAATAGCTTGCAAGCATGTGACTAATGAGTTTAGTCAAGGGATCTTGTATTATAAAACTAGTAAAGAGACTTGCCGGTAACGAGATTGAACTAGTATGGAGATACCGATGATCGAATCTCGGGCAAGTAACATATTGCCGGACAAAGGGAATTGTATATGAGATTAACTGAATCCTTGACATCGTGGTTCAACCGATAAATATCTTCATTGAATATGTGGGAACCAATATGGGCATCCATGTCCCGCTATTGATTATTTACCGGAGAGATGTCTTGGTCATGTCTGCATGATTCTCGAACCCGTCGGGTCGCACGCTTAACGTTCGATGGCGCTAGGGTAGTATTGAGATATTAGTATGGTGAAGTATGAAGGTTGTTTAGAGTCCCAGATGGGATCTGGGACATCACGGAGCTCCAAAATGGTCCAGTGGTAAAGGTTTATATATGGCAAGTCATATTTAGGGTTGCGAAAAATGTTCGGCATTTATCAGTATTGTACCAGGAAGGTTATCGAAGGTTCTGGAGTGGGGCCGACCTGCATGGGGGGACTAACATGGACGTGGGTAGTGGGTCAAGGCCCCACACCCTAGTCTAGGCACACCAAGATCCCCCAAAAAGCAAAAGGATCGTATCCCGAAGGGATAAGATCAGGATCCCAAAAAAGGGGGATACCGATCTGTGGGGAACGAAAGGAGGGATCTACTTCCTTCCCCATTGCCCAATGACCCTAGGGGCTTGAAGGGCAAGCCGCTAGTCCCCTCCACCCCTATATATAGTGGGGAGGTGCGTGGGGAGCCAGACCCTTCCACCCTTGCCCGTCTCCCTCCCGTTACACCTCCTCCACCTCTCTAAGACGCTTGGCGAAGCCCTGCTCCAGTAGCACTGCTGTCACCACCACCACGCCATTGTGCTGGTCTTGCTCTCATCTGCTTCCTCTCCCTCTCTTGCTGGATCAAGATGGATAGTACGCCACCGAACCGAATGTGTGCTAATCTTGGAGGTGCCACATGTGCGGTGCTTGGATTGGATTGGTTTGGATCACGAGGCGACTATGTCAGCCAGCTAACTATTTCGTTCTACATGGGTACATAGACACACTCCCCTCTCGTTTCTATGCACCTAGATAAATAGATCTTTGGGTGTTTCATAGGATTTTTTATGCAACATTCCCCATCACCAACCCCCAAAGTTTTTGTTTGATAGATCGTCTTACACTGGACCATCCTATATTTCTTTTTGTTGTCCGTGTAATCCCAAAATAGACCACCCTTGTGCTTATCAAATCCAGCGTGGATGCCTTCTGAAAGACGATGAAAACCCATAAGGAACATAGGTAGAGAGGAGAGGTACGCGTTGATGAGACACACCTTACCATCCATCGAGTTGTATCACCTGTTGGAGATATGCCCTAGAGGCAATCATGTATGATGATATTTCCTATCTGTTTATGAATAAAGATAGTCCTTGGATGTAATCAATGATACTTGTTCACAAGTACGTGACTTGTCTGTGAGATCTTGTGCTGTATGATACATCCTAAATTGTCCCTAGTCACAAGTGACGTGTGGGCACACGTCGGACTAGACTAGCATATGACACGGTGGATGGCTCGGTCTCACTAGCCCTGGAGCATTGGATGCTAACCGAATAATATGGACTCGGAAGAATCTGGTCAGATTCGACGTATTCGAATCCGAGTCGAGATAAGGTCTGAGTCGAACAGACCCAACTATGAGACACAGTGATATGGCATCTGTGAGTCTCTAGTACAGCATACGTTCTATGTCCTAAGACCTGAGCTGACGCATGTACTCGGGATGGTGATAGACTTGCTTTGGGCTAACCAAACGCTACTCCGTGACTGGGTAGTTACAAAGGTAGGTTTCGGGTTTGTCCAGTCCCATGGTGCGAGACATGGTCGAGCAAGATGGGATTTGCCCCTCCGATCAAGAGAGATATACTCTGGGCCCCTCGTGTGATCCGGCTAGGATAAGCATGGACATGCGACGAGGATTATGAGATAATCCAGTTTGTGGTCAGTATCACTGGAACGAGAAAAAGGTCAGGCTAGCACAAGCATGACAGTCTCGCCTTGAACCTGACAACATATATCATGAGGCAAAGGGAACAGAAGTATGACATGGTGTACAGGTTCGCCTAACCAGCTTCATAGTCTGCTTGGTGGTCGACACGCCTTGCTAGAGGTTGCTACCAACCGTGCAGGACGGAAGTGATCCGAACTATGAACAAGCCGACTTGAACCTCAGCGGTCCCGTGCTTAAGGGAAGGAACCTACGAGGTCGGTTCGAAAGACACTGGTCGGATGTGATCTGAGCTGGACTTGGAACGCGACCAAGTAGACTTTGGGCTATAGGATCTGTGCAAGGCCCAAGTGTTGAGCCTGTGATGGATGCCTATAAATAGTGGAGGTGCGGCACACTTATTCACTTGATCGCTTCGGCGCTGTCACTAGGGTTTGCATGTTTTGCGAATAGCCACCTCCACTCGCCGCCGGTTGTGTGATCAAACCTAGCAGTCCGCCGCACGATGTTCCTCCTGCACACGCGGATACCGTTAGAGGCGGTGCACTTGTGCTGCTCTGGCGAACCTATTTGAGGGATCCGATCAGCTACGTGGGAGACCGGCAAGGAGGAGACGACTCCGGGAACACGAGGCGACTTCGGGAACATGATGCCTCAACTCTACTTCCGCTGCACGGCACTGCGCGTCTAGTGCTAACGATCTGTGATCAATCTCTCGTAGCATCTTCTTGGTTGTTCTGCGCGTAGGAAATTTTAATTTGCAGTCGATGCACCCTACTGTGGAACCCAACAGTGGTATCAGAGCCTCTGCTATAGGATTTGGATTCAGATCGTATGCATATTAGATATGTGGAGGCGACAGGTCAGATCTATTGTCGTTGATGAGATCGGCTGTGTGCACGGTTGATGAGATCAACTGCACATGGGGATCGATGAGGCTATGTTTTCTATGATCGGAGTCGATGAGGTCGAGACACAACCTACCTCTACCGGTCGGTATCCGCCATCGGGGTTAACATTGAAGCGTAAATCCGAATCAGACTCACGATGATCGATAAGATCAGTCAGATCAGAAAATTCGACGTGATCGGAGTTCAGATGAGATTTGTGATTTCTGAAAATGCGTGCACAACGCCTTGTATTTCATACACGACCTCTCAATCCGGTAGAATGCGATTCTATGCATAACTTTGTTTTGCAGGTTTGATGTGAATAGTATGGCTCATGTGTATGAGAGGCATGTGTGTAATTTATACATGGCATGCGTGTCATGTTTGTCAGCCGGCAGGAGCCAAAGTGCTGTCATTATAATGTATAATGACCTACGTGTCTACTTGTGACTCTATGTAAAATTCATTACTAGTTGTAGTAGTTGGATAATAGAGATCAGGTTGGTGGCTTGGCATCCCAGTGTGACAGACAGCATGGAGTTCCTAGATGGTCATCGGAGTCGGAGCCGACCTGGAAGAACATCCATGAAGGAGCCATACTATTTCACAATATGTTTATTTGTGATTGTTATGCTTCTTTGTTTCTAAGCATGTTAGAATGGTAGAAAGATCCCTCATGAATTCAAGCGAATTGCCATCCCTGATGTTGCACCTTCGCACGTCAAGTACGTCTAGTAGTGGGATCATAAAATTGAGGTGCTGCTGGGTGTCCTTGAACTGAAGGGTTCATGTCGGACACGGACATGCACTGCATCAGGTTAACTTGACAAGGATATCAAAACGGTTTTGGGCCTTGTGGAGAAGGTTGGGAGCCGGGCTATGAGATACCTTCCGGACCGATAGGAGTCGTATAGAGATATGATTAGCAAGGAGTTGCTTACCAGATAGGTATGTTGGCTATCAGTAATGCTAAAGCTCATTAGTCGCATGCGCTAGTCAGATCCTGAATCACTAAGAGTTTGCGGAGGATGCTGACTTCAGTGTGAGTATTTCTGTTTAGGCTTGAATCACTCTACATAAACGCATTGCTTAGTGATTGCATACTTTTCTGTTGTAGATCAACGGCAGCACCTGCTCAACCCAACTTTGCATTGAAATCAATTCTGGAAAAGGATAAACTGAATGGAACAAACCTTACCATCTGGTATAGAAATATGAGAATTGTTCTCAAGCATGATAAAAAGGAACATGTTCTATAGGATCCACTTCTAGAGGAACCTACCGATAATGCTAATACCACAACCAGGAATGCCTACCAGAAACTCATTGATGAATCAAACGAGATCAACTGCCTCATGCTGTCTTGTATGGAGCCCGATTTGCAGCAGCATTTCAAATATGTTGGGGCTTTCGATATGATCGAGAGTCTCAAGAGCATGTTTCAGGTGCAGGCTAGGACCAAAAGGTTCAACGTCTGGCGATCCTTGATGGATTGTAAGCTGAAGGAAGGTGATCCACTGAGCCCGCATGTGATCAAGATGATCGGATATGTGCAAGCTTTGTATCGGTTGGGCTTCCCGCTCTTGGATGAGCTGGCTACAAATGCAGTTCTGGGTTCTCTTCCGCCTAGCTATGGGACGTTCATCTCGAACTATCAAATGCATGGCATGGATAAGAAGCTCACTGAATTGCATGGGATGCTCAAAGTGGCAGAGCAGGATATTAAGAAAGGCACACATCAAGTGTTGATGGTGCAGAAATCGGCTAAGTTCAAGAAGAGTTGGTCCAAGAAAAAGGCTAAGGGAAAGGGCACGGAGATGGTAACCTCCGCTGCTGTGCAGAAGTCTGGACCGGACTCGAAGACCGTTTGCTATCACTGCAAGGAGACCGGTCACTGGAAGAGGAACTGTAGCAAGAGGCTTGTAGATCATGGCAAGAAGGCCGTAAATGCTTCTTCGGGCAAAGGTACACACTACAAAAAAAGACACATCCGAGACATTTTGGGCCGAACGAAATTTTTCTGTCATACATATGACACTTCTATGACGATAATTGTGACAAAACCCGGTATCATCATAGATGTGGTGGGCTCCTACTTCTACGACAAAAAATCATGACAGAAAATGGGATTTTCGTCCTGGGCGGGCCGGAGACGCAGCTGCATGACATTCTTTGGGCCGTCCATGACGGAAAAAACCATGGTAGAAGCGAGGGCGAGGAAAATTTTGGGGAGTTCCCGGTTACGGTGGGAGGTCGGGGGCCGAGCGATGCGCGTTTCTCTCGTACACGTATGCGCGTGTGTGCGAGGCGTTGGCTCTAACTGAACCCGAGCGAGGCGTTGGGCTCTAACTGAACCCGAGCGATTGCACTGCAGGCTACGTGTTACTGAACCCGAGCGATCAATCGATGGCTGTTAACTAAACCCGATCGAGCGATTCCTTTGCTCCTGCTGCTAACCGAAGCCAATCTATGCTGCCTCTCTAGATGAACAGTGAATGTTCCATGGGGGGGGTTGGATGAACAGTGAGTGGTGGCGTTGCCTCTGGATGAACAGGACCCCGTGGTGTGGAGGGCTGGATGAACAGTGGACGGTGGAGGGGTGCCCGTGGAGGGGTGGTTGAATAGTAGCCGGTGGAGTAGCGTGCGGTGGAGGCTGGATGAACAGGAGCCCGTGGAGGCTGGAGGAGGTTGACGGTAGCCTGTGGAGGCTAGAGGAGGTCGACGGTGGAGATGAACAGTATCCCATGGAGTCCCGTTTTGCGGTACGCCACACCCCTCCCGATGAACAGGACCCCCGTTTCGACCGTAGCGCTCCAACACAAGTCCGTTTCGTCCGTTTTGCTGTACGCCACACCCCTCCCGATCAACAGAACCCCCATTTAGACCGTAGGAGGTCCGTTTCGTCCGTTTTGCGGTACGCCACACCCCTCTCAATCAACAGCACCCCCGTTTCGACCGTAGGAGGTCCGCTTCCTCTGTTCTGCGCTACGCCAGGCCTCGTTTCCATCGCCTGTTCTGTCCAAGCCCTCCCGATGAACAAGACCACGCATTCCATTTCGACCCAGCCGGTTGGCTCCCCATGAACACGACGATGACACTATTTCTCCGTTCCGACCAAGCCATGTACACGAGCCCTGGCCGTACATATGCGCGAGTAGGCGTTCGAGACCCCGCCCGAATGTACGTATGTGGCCGTATTTTCTTTCTTGCACCCTGGCCGTTGTACGTACATGTACATGCTACATGCGCGCCTCTACTACGACACGTGCGCGCCTCTACATCCACCAGTATGTACGTACACGTTCGCGACCAGAATGACAACGCTACATATGCTTCGACCAGGTGGGTCCTGACTGTCAGGCACTTCCTTGCGTGCGAAGATGTACCTGGTGGGTCCCAGCAGTCAGGGGGGCGAATCATTTTTTTTGCCCGGACGCACTTCCTTGCATGCGAAGGTGTAGCTGGTGGGTCCCAGCAGTCAGGGGGGCGAATCGTTTTTTTGCATGGATGCACTTCCTTGCGTGCGAAGATGAGCTGGTGGGTCCTAGCAGTCAGGGGGCGAATCGCTTTTTCCCGGACGCACTTCCTTGCGTGCAAAGATGTAGCTGGTGGGTCCCAACAGTCAGGGGGCGAATCATTTTTTTCACGAAGTACGGTGGCCCGTCGGTGGGTTCCCGTTGTGAGGTGGAGGAATAATTATTTTGCGTGTAATAAGGAGGCACTTCCTTGCGGCTGCCGTGGACCCAGTTGTCAGCCTCTCCATGTATAGTCCACGTCCAATGGAAGTCGTTCCTTGACCATGTTGACCACGCCGCGCCGAGAGCACCAGGGCGGTGGACGATGACGAGGCTAGGAAGGGGATAACGCGGAGCCGGGGAAGACGCGGCAGTGGATGCCCACACGTAGAGGAGTATGAGGGTTCACTCATTCGGCTGCGGTGTGAGGCTGCCGTCGCCGCAGAATAACAGGGGGTGTGGGTGCGTAGAGGGATGGCCTGGCCAGCGGTGGGAGTAGTAGGGGGCGGTGAGGCCTCCGCGGCATCACAGCCGGCCACGGGCGGTAGGAGCAGGCGGCACGACCAGCGCTGCTTTGGGCGGCTGGAGCAAGAAGACCAGAGGTTGAAGAAGCACTACGGTCGTTGGATGGACATCGTACGGTCATCGGAGCTAGAATCGTTCATATATTGACTAAAGTTGACAAAGGCCTCCGTCCCAATCAACTTAGTAGGCCCACAAGTCAGGCTCCCACCAAGATGGGTCCCAGCTAGCAGGGGGTATTAATTTTTTGTGTGTAATAAGGAGGCACTTCCGGTGGGTCCGAGCTGACAGCGGGGGGAATGTTTTTTTCACAAAATACGGTGGCCCGTCTGGTGGGTCCCAACAGTCAGGGGGAATCGTTTTTTTCGTGAAATACTGGTGGCCCGTCCGGTGGGTCCCTGCTGTCAGGTGGAGGAATAATTATTTTCCGCGTAATAAGGAGGCACTTCCTTGCGGCTGCTGTGGACCCAACTGTCAGCCTCTCCACGTACAGTACTCTTCCGATGGAAGTCGGTCGTTGACCACATTGACCACACCGCGCCAAGAGCACCATGGCGGTGGATGACGGTGAGGCCTCGGAAGGGGACGACGCGGAGCCGGGGAAGACACGACAGTGGAAGCCCGCGCGGAGAGGAGTACGAGGGTTCACCGGTTCGGCTGCGGTGTGAAGCTGCCATCGCCGCAGAATAACAGGGGGTGTGGGTGAGTAGAGGGATGCCCTGGCCAGCGATGGCAGTAGTAGGGGGCGCTGAGGCCTGCGCGGCAGCACGGCCGGCCACGGGAGGCGGGAGTAGGCGGTCCCGCCGGCGCTGCTTTGGCGTCTTGAGCAAGAAGATCAGAGATTGAAGAAACACGACGGCCATTGGATTGACATCCAATGGTTACTCTGCTAGAATCGTTTGTTGACGTATATAATAACTAAAAAATATTGCATACACGTCAACTAAACAGGCCCACAAGTCAGACCACTCCCTCTTTTTTTAATAATTTATATATAGCTCATGGCAACTTCTTATGCAATTTATTGCAGTCGTTTTTTTGGTTGGCCAAGGCCAATTTCGCATATTTCTGTGGGTTCCAAACTATTTTTAATACCGAAATGTCGAGCCAGATTTAAAGTACTTTGAAGATATATTTAAATTAGGTTAATGCCTAGTGAAATAGGAATCTGAGAATATGAAAAAATTCAGAAATTATAAAGTGATTGCCAATTTGTCATCTATTTTTATATTTACAACCCATTTCATATTACTTTCAAGATTTGCGAGCGTCTTGAAAGAGTTGCAGCCAATCAGGGCGTAGAAAAATAAGTAGGCATGGATTGGGTATTCTTCAGAAAAAATAAACTGGGCTCATTTCGACAAAGAAAAAAATAGTTGGGCTGGTCACGTGGTGAACATAAAATATAAGCCTGGGCAGACGGGCCACAACCCAGTTCAAACCCTGCTCCGTCTCAACAATAACAAAAAAAATACTGCTCGAGTAGCTACGTCCCAGGTGTCAGCCGATCTTGTGTTGTTCACTTGTCTATTGACTATATACGTTCACAATGTCGTGGGTCCCAGATGTGAGGAAAACACTAGGAGGAAGCATTTTATTTTTCCATACGCTGACATGGTGGGCCCCTACTGTCATCCTCTCCACGTACTTCTGCCGATTCCTATTGTTTGTTGACCATGTTGACAACGCGAGTGGGCGGCACCGCGGCGAGTGCACCAGAGCACGCAAAGGATGTCGGCGTTAACGATTTAGGAGACGGTGGGGCGGCAATGCGTGCGCTGAGGCGCAGCTAGCCGTGGGAGGCGGAAGCAGGCGGCCCCGCCGGCGCTGGTTTGGTTTTGGCGGCTGGAGGAAGATAGGACTGAAGAAACACGACAGACTGTAAAAGCAGCAGGAGTACTTAACAACCTTAACTGAAACCAGCAGGGGCACTTAACAACCAAAGCTGAAAGCAGTATGAGTACTTATACAGGTTCAACCGTACAAAGCACGCCTCGAACAGCGCTACTTTGCCTACAGTTAACCAAGGGTGAGGCCGCCAAGCCCCAGGACAAGGCCCAGGCGCCACCCCACGCATCCACAACCTTCTGGAAGCGGCTTCATCTCGCAATGTGGTCAATAAATAGGATATTCGCTTTAGAGCCATGGAAAAGCATGAACATAATCTTCTGTCCTATTCTCAAAGATGGACGGGCCTTCATTATTTGAGACCACCCATGAATAAGTATCTTTTCACCTCCAAGGGGAATTGAGTAGGTCGACATAAACATCATGTTGTGACCAAGCGCAAGTCTGACCCGACCATGGTCATGCATCTGTATAGGAACAGTAGAACTGGGCAGTTCCTGTTTCAAGAAGATCACAGCTGTAAAACTGTGTATAAGCAATAGTTTATGAACAACATATATAACAGAAAACAACTCGTACTATAATTTTCTCGACACAGTTGGACCTGTTCAACGAGTGCAGCAGTGGCACACATATCCCATGTGGCCTTCCACCATTGAAACGCCCCACAAGGACCTCAAGACGATCAATAAAGTGTAGGAACTTGTGGATGTCGATCCAGTCAACTTCAGTGCCATAATTAATAGCCGAGTTATTACAGAGTAACAAACGAGCAGACTACTTAACTCTGAAAAAACCTACACGTGCCACCAATTATAAGAAAATATTAGTTAGAAGTAGCATCTTCATGAGAGATTCGTTGCTACTTCTAAAGTTAAATTGTGATTAGTTAGCCAGAATAGGTGGATTAAGAAGTAATCGAGGCAACAAGGAAGAACCAGATACAAAACTAACATGATGAACAATTGGAACGACGTCGGGGTGGAAGATCGCAGTGAAGATGAGACCAGGTTATGCTATTTCCATCAACATTCGTGCGCCAACTTTCAGTCCATAACACTTGAGAAAGTTTATCCAAGTTTGGCCATAAAAAAGCAGTGATCTTCTTGGTTCATGAACCCAACTCGGAACTTATATCCATGGCTTGTCTTCACTATGACCATTAAACTAGTGTATTCAGTTATGGCAAGGCCGAGTATCTTGAGTACATGTGTTCTGGCAGAGCAAATAATACACTGTAGGAAAAATAATATGAGAACACAACATGTTCAAAAAAAACCCCACCCTCCCAGATAGAAAAGAGGATTCTAGGAACATACTGTGCATGTTTCAAAATGATGTGTTAGGATGAGAAGGAACAAGTGTGGCGTCTTGCAGAGGGCGCAGAAACCAGTAGGGTACTCACACTTTGGGCACTGCAAATGAAACACACTAGATTCAGTAGGAAGAAAAATGCATCAACTGCGGCGGCTGCCATCCTAGGATTACCTGCGACCAAGGGACTTCGATTTATCGGGGATGGATGAAGAATTCGTACCTGGTTCTCCATGAGAAAACCCTATGCAACCGCCGAGAGGGGGTTTTCTCTGAACAAGCAGACGAGGGAGAAGGGGATTCAGGCCCAGTGAAATATTGCCGCTTCGTCTGTCCAGCTTACTGCTAAAGTTGGAAAGAAGGGAGAGGGGTTGTGATTTGACGGCTCATTGGGCATTACTTCGGCGCTACGACCGGGGTGTGTCTACCGTGAAGTTGTGCACTCTAATTTGTGCATATGGCACGTGGACCCCGTTGCCGGTTGCCCCACATATCAGCGAAAGGAAGTAGAAAGACAGGAGTAACTAGTTACACATAAATATATTTTTTGACAGAGAGATACTCCCTCTGTAAAGAAATATACAAATCTTTTATATCACACACAGGCTCGCCTTGCCGAGAAATATACTCCCTTTGCAACGCACGGGCATTATGGGGGTTCAGCTTTTTTTATGGGGGGTCAGCTAAGAATATAATACTCAGATAGGCTCACGTTTCTGGACTTTGGGCTGCAGGCTGACCCTGCATGTTTGGGGGCCCATGTGTTCTACCTCAGCGCTTTTCATATTGCAAGCGATCGGTATGGCGCTGGTTTTAGATGCTGTCACAAGGCGAATACACAAAATTGAATAAAGCACGGCAGCTGTTGGAATGAAATCGAACGACAGTTCCTAACCAGCAATCAGAGTTGCAATTCTATCAACTATATACCATGTGATAAATAATACTGTCGTACTACTTATACACACAGGACACTTGTTTCACCATGCCAGATTATTACATCAAAATCTCTTGGAGGATAGATCTACCGGTAGTTGCGTGCTGCTACTGAAGAATTTCAAAGTTGATTTGGACCAGCTCTCCTTGCCGAGAAAGTTTGATTTTTGACATCATCCTTACCGCAAGATATGATTTAGATTTGAACCTTGACCATCCTTTAGCATCAATCATCATGCGACCATCCTTTGTACTTACGGTATATTGAGCAGGTTCATTCACCCCAAGGCTGCGCATGGTAAGAGAAACTTGGCCGCAGTCGCCAGATTGTTGAATGACTCCCTCGTTGCTCTAGGAATTCTCTGTTTGCAAACAAGAAGACATACCCAAACAGTTAGATCAACATAGTGAATCATGTGAAACAACATGGAAAGAAAAAAGAATGAAACACTTGGGCAACCAATGCTTACCAAGAAGGTGGACATGTCGGTTTTTATAAGGACTTTGGTATATGAAGTGCGAACTGCAGCCCAGTCTGTTGCCGGTACAACTGCACGGGCCGAAGCAGATGCAAGTGCAAGTGTTGGTGCAGGTGCCGAAGCCGCTGCTGCTGCCGGAGATGGTGCTCCTTGTAGAGCTGGTGCCGGTGTCGGAGTAGGTGCCGGTGTCGATGCCCGATCCTCCGGTAGATCAGACTGATCCGCTGACGCGATCGGTGCCCAATCCTCAGCTGGATCAGACTGAGCCGCTGCCGCTGTCAGTGCTAGAGCAACTGCCGGTGCTCGATCCGTTCCTGAAGGTGGTACCAATGTGTGAGACAGCGGCGATCGTGTCTGGTCTGCTATGATCAGCTTTCTAACTTGACTAGGATCCGTGACCGTGATCCAGTTTTTTTCTTCATTTCTTTTAAACGCGAGAAGGACTAATTGTGGCGTTTTTGTTAAACCAAACTGCAGTTCATCACAGGGATTCAACTTGTACTCAGACAACAGACTGATCCAATTTTTCCAGTAATATAAGTGATGGACAGTGCCTTCGTTACTAACACGACATAAGAAGTGAAACCTGCAAAAATAGCCATCGTTGAGCAAACCAAACAGTTTATTCTGTGATGAATGTCACATGGCAAAACCTGCATCACAAAATTGGAGGAAAAGAAAGAAAACATGACATTAAATCAATAAGATTTAGACAGTAAATCAATAAGACTTACTTGATGTGACACGAGTGAATCCTTACCAAGAAATCACTATGTTGAAGTACTAAACAGAAGATTGATCGTCCAACTATGCGTGGCATGCAGGGGGCCTGCCTACTCCCACAAGCAGGACAATCCAAAGGTTGTGACAAATCATATGGACTGAACATCCATGGGACTGGAAATCCTGGTGGGTGCGATACACCCTGCAATGCATACAGATATTGGAGTGTGACCATAATTGATAAACCGTCCTCACAAAAAATATGATCTGGATACTTCAAAATATGCAGACTGAATTGAGTGGACAGACATTAAAATAGACCGTTCTCAGGACTGACCACACACCAAAAGCGGCAGTACTAATAAACAATACAAGGTTCAAAAACACAAATCAAGTACTGAACAATAGTACTTACTATAGACAAGCAAATTTGCACTAACTAAACTCTGCAGACTATTTCTTGCCACCGACCTACATGATGAACCTCGCATAACTGACTAGGCCATGGACTTCGTGTGAGATGTCTACATGCACCATCACCATCTTGTCAACCTTGGAGAACCTAGCAGAGTGGTCTTTCCACTCATAAAAATGACGATGAAGACAGGCCGCATCAGATTTGTTAGGAAGCTTTAGAAGAACTACACCCTTCGTAATTGAAGGCACAACCAGGAAATTGTTGTGGTCAAGTACAGCCTCGAGAACACGCCTGAAAACAAAGCTACATGAAAAGACTAGTTCAGGACACGTGGCCACAAGGACACAACAGCTGGATAGTTCAGCAGTAGAACTCATCATCAGGTCTTCCAGTTCACACGACATCACTTTGAGAACCTTATCTCCACCGCCGACCTGGTTCTAATTCAAGCAGAAACCATATTTTATTACTACCTCCATTCAGAAATATAAGATGATTTTCGATATTATACTCTATATATGACTACATATACGCACAGAAATGAGTGAATAAAGACACTAGAACATGTCTTCAAAGGCATGAGAGCAGAAGGATTACATGCAATATCCATAACACAAGTTACTGAGGCAAATATACCCTCTTAAAAGGTAGCATTGATGTTCATAAAGTACCCCCTCCGTCCCAAAATTCTTGTCTTAGATTTGTTTAGATACGGATGTATCAAGTCACATTTTAGTATTAGATACATCCGTATCTAGACAAATCTTAGACAAGAAATTTGGGACAGAGGGAGTAGTAGAATCGTCATTTGGCACACTAAAATCACATGCAAGATCACCCAGAAAGTTGTACTACCAGTACTAGTACTTCCTGTTAGATGAAAAACACGATCAAGATCGAGAAAAAGATCGTCAACAAGAGACATTACCTGGACTTGCTTAATGAGGGATCCCGGAGAGGGGGGCTTGGACAAGGCGATGGCTTTGAGCTTGTCTGCGGTAGTCTCAGCGGGGTGCTTGCGCTTATTCGTACCATGAGCCTCGACGGTTTTGGCCAGAGCCATAGACATCACGTCGGCCGGTGCTCCAGTGTCCATCCAAGAGAGGAAGCTGAGAGAGAAGAGTGAAAGTGGGAACGAGATGAGGGAGAAGCGAAGCGAGTGGGGGTTTTCTTCAAGAGAGGAAGCTGAGAGAGAAGAGTGAAATGATGGTTGCTTCGTCCGTCCAACTTACTGCTGGAAAGGAGGGGGTTTTGTGATTTGACGGCTCATTGGGCATTACTGCGGTGCTTCGATCGGGGTAGTCTACCGTCACTCTACTATGGAGTAATTTAGTGCATGGCTGGTGGACCCAGGTGCTGGCTGTCCCACACATCAGCGAAAGTGAGTAATTTAGTGCATGGCTAGAGGAGGATCTACACGGTAGAGCGTGTCCACTGTTTTTCCGAAGAAAAAAATGATTACAGCAAGTGTTTCCACTCTTACGACGGAGGAGTGCGAAACACGGTAGCCACTTGAACATACACAGTGCTCCTACTACTAGGCATATGCAGTGGTTCATACGTCAATACTACACAATCTTGTTGCTAGTGTAGTAAGATATGACGATAAAAAATGATGTTGTGCGCCTGTCAACTACTCCTATATGTAACATAGTACCACTTTTTCGACTGTCCGGTCGAGAATGAACCGTGAGATCAATGTTAACAGAACTAGGTCCACAACGCATGGAGAGTACGATGCTACAATATTCCATGAAACATGAACCATATGAAGCACGAATAGTGTTAGGCAGGGTGTATGAAGGGTGCACGGGATGGGAGCAAAAGTTCCCTTCTCGACCCACTTTTGGGTGTTTGGCAGAGTGCATGAAGGCTGCATGAGTCCACACTAGTAGGTTGACAAAAATACACGAAGAGGAAACGACAATATTGAGATGAGAATGCAACCAAACACACCCACACGCTTTGTGCTACAGTGACTGATCTGCATCGTCTGAGTTTGATCCAACGGTCATGTTGCACTGAGACATGGACATGCCCATGCAGAGGGAGCCTAAACACCATCGAAGTCCCTCTGCTTCTCGAGGCACATGACGTTGGTGATGCAGGGTGCAACCGCCCGTAGAGCCCGCTCCCGGTCGACGGGAGCCAGCTCGTCAAAGACGGCGTCCAATGGCACGAATGGATTCCGGTGACGGAGCCCTGAAAGGATTCGCCGAGCAACGTGACGACAACCCGCAACCCTCCTTGTCCACCTCAGCCCCCACCATCGCGCGGAGACGGCTCAGCTCCTCAGAGATATAGGTGAAGAAGGAGACCAGGTCAGGAAGCCGCAGCTCGTTGAAGTCGACCGGGTGGTCAAACGGGTTTAGCCCGACGTCCGGCATCATCGCGCTGGCACGACGGTAGGCATCACGCAGCCACAACACGTGCGTGGAAACTTGGTTCACCAAGTGGCTGAGGCGATCCTGGACCTCATCACGATTGGCCCGCTCGCGCTCCAGCCGGCTCCCCTAACGGCCTATCGTATCTCCCGCTTTCGGCAGCAACGCCGCCGACGCCTCAAGCATCTTTGTGGTGGACGCCTGCCGCTTTTCAAGCTCCGTGAACTCCCGCACATAGCGGAGGAGCATGGCACTCCTCTCCTCCTTGAGCTCACGGAGCTCCACGTCCTTGGCCCTGAGGTCCGCATCCTTGGCATGGAGCTCTTGTGCCAGGCACCTCGCCTCGGACTCCATGATCTGCTATGCCGCTATGGCACCAGGTAGAAGCAATGGGGAGAGGAAGCAAAGGGGGTGAAATGGCTGAAAGGCAATGCAATCTACGGGAAGGCAGAGGGAGCCAGCCGAGGAGTGGGGAATCTTTTGGTTTTCACCACGGTAAAACACCAGTCGACGACTTCTCACATTAGGGAGCAGTGGGTTTTTACAGGCAGAGTCATCATGACTAATTGCTGCCACGCCTGCTCCTGTCAATCAAAAAAATTAAAAATCCTGCCGCGCCTGCTCCTGTCAATCAAAAAATTAAAAATCCTGCTGCACCCAAACACCAGAGCAACGTTGTAGTCGATATTTAAATTTACCTGCCAGCAAGTAGATAAAAAAAGGGGTGAAAGAACAAATGTGGTGGCGGCCTAGCTAATCGGCCGAACTAGCCCAACTAGCTAGCCACCGTGCTTCACTTATGTACTCGGCGGGAAAGGTGGTCTTTCGTGATTTGACGACTCATTTACTTGCTTCAGTGCTACAACCGAGGTTGACCCAGAAAACGCGCGGTAGGGTGTCCCACGTCAGGAAGAATATATGCGTGCACCACCCGAGAGGACCCCGAAACCGCGCGGTAGGGTGTGCCACGTCTTGGCACGGAGTAAAAATGTGCGTGTAAAAATATACTGTATCAGACGTAGTACCTATGGTTCGACCTCGGGACCCAGCCAGTCGGTCGAAAACACCCCACTAGCCATAGCTTCATCGTGCAAATGTGGCACAGAGGATAGATGTGGTTAGCTCCGTCTCGACCAGCCACAAGTCTCTTGTTCTAGGCGATTCTTCTATTTTCCAAGGTTTTTTTAGTTGTAATAACACCACGGCAAGCTAGCGCCGCTCTTCGTGTGTGCCCGTGCAAAGGTTAGACGATGGAGAGAAGAGAGATTGAGATCGCAGACCTGGGACCCACCAGTAAGTGAGACAACGGTCATGCACGTGTTGACGAGGCACTCCCTCTACTCTACTCAACGCAAGTACTGTATAAAATCAAGTTATGGGACAAAGCCAACAACCGGTGTTGTTTCAGGCTATCGACTTACGCTTTGTAGTCCAGGTTGCCAGTTTGAATCTTGTCTTTCAGATTTGTTAGTTTTAGGTCCAAATTTGATTAATGACAAGTGGGACCCCCGTGTGTTGTTTCGATATTTCAGTGTAGGATGGTTTTTTTGAACAAACACTTTGCTCCGTTATACAAGTAACGACACGAGTTACACATATTTTGCAAGTGTATGAACAAAAATGATAGCGGCATAGAATATCACATCCACCCCACAGCTTAGATACTATGGTGATACGAGTTTTTACACCGTTGGAAGTGAGATCCAATGGCTTGGGAGTAGTCTTTGTAATTATGCGCAATTTCCAAACTCTCCAAAGTATTTTTTGCAAATAAAACATTCAGGCCTCGTGTGTGCCACTGCATCTTCAATCCAACAGCTCCTCCGTGCTCATATTAGGTGCTCCCCGTAGCTTAATTACCCGCTATGGTGATATGAGCATCTAGGTCGTATGATCAGTGATCAGATGGCACATGCCTAGTACTTGTACTTTCTACGCATTTCCCAAACTCAATCAGGCGTATATTGCGAAAACATTCAAACCTCCTACTGTGGGCCGTTAGATCTCAGTGAACTCGTATCACCATAGAATATATGGTGCGGGAGCACCTCATATTCTCCCGTGCGAGAAAACATAAGGTGATATCGCAGCTTGGATGCTACAGTGGTACGAGCTTGGAGGTCGTTTGATCTGAGATCCAATGGCATCTGAGCAGTCTTTGTGCTTGTAAGCAGTGGCCGAACTCTTTTGGGGCTTTTCTGCAAAAAACCATTCTAACCACGGAGAAGGTGTTGGGTTAAAAATCCAACGGCTACGAAGAGCTTGTATGACCAAAGCATCTAAGGTGTGGTAGCACATGATATTCTTATATACAGGAGAATATGATGTCCTCCTTCATCTTAGATGCTACAGTGATACGAGCTTCGAGGTCGTTGGATATGGGATCCAAGGGTATCTGAGTAGTTTTTGTACAAATTATGTGCAATTCTCAAACTCATCAAGGTTTCCTGCAAAAATATTAAGACACATCATGTGAACTGCTATATCTCAGATCTACAAGCTCCAAGCAACTCGTATCGGCATATAGCATCTAAGGTATGGGGGCACATGATATTCTCCCTGGGAGGAGGGGTGGGGGGTGCACAACCAATTAGTGGTTGGGAGGGTGGTGACAAATATAATCTAAACAAACCTAAACAGAGCTCCACAATTTTATCTAAGGTCGAGGGGTTGACCCCCGACAATCATAGCTCCGCCTAAACACAACATTTGCATGTACTGTGGTACTAGACTTAATATTCATGTTTTAGTTTCATGTTCATTTTAAATATTGAACTGAGGACCATGGATGTCTTACATTTTACTCCCTTCGTTCCTACATATTAGTCTTTTTAGAGGTTTCAAATGGACTGGCACATACGGATGTATATAGACATATTTTAGAGTCTAGATTCACTCATTTTGCTCCGTATGTAGTCACTTGTTGAACTCTCTAAAAGACTAATATTTAGGAATAGAAGGAGTATTTTTGAATTCGTGTCATATATGCATGGTTTGGAAAAATAGATGCACTATACTTATTGGATTGTTGTTGTGTTCGTGCGTGTGTGTCTTTGTGTGTGTGTGTGGTGATATGCTTGATACATACAAAGTTTTCTCACCTCCATATTGTTCATCTTTTAAATTTGAATTTGCATTGGAAAACTTACTAGGGATACCATGAAATGTGAAATCCACGTTGAGATCACTATATCACAAACTCAGTCTAATTCAACAACTCGTCATAAATCAATTACCACGTTGAGATTAGAATTTGCAAGGAAAATACGGGTATTGTAATACACATAGATTCGTTCGGCAATTTAAAAGGTTCCTTTCGTATTCTCGAATGGTAGGACCCAATGGTGTACCAGCCAGACCTTGGCTCGTGTTGATCCTAAAAAAACCCAGGCTCGTGTCCTTTGGTGGCGTGCGTGGTACGCACATTAGGCAACCCCAACCAGTCGAGCCTCGGCGTTTCAAGTCGAAATATCTGGCGGCCAGAATTCCAGCAATAGGAAATTCCCCTCATGTCCCCGGTCCATAATGACTACCGATGAACAACAAAGGGATGCTTTAGTAACTAGACAACGTTACCTACCATGCCGAGCATGGTTCAATTCCCTCGGTCGCCGCTCGTCAAGGTCACCCGTCAACTGCATTGCCTAGTACTACTAATACTACTACTACTACTACACCAGGATAAGCACAGAATTGAGCCCGTTTGTTCGTGCCTAGTACTTGAGTTAATATATCATGCAATGCACTGGTACGGAGGGATTATCCTTTTACTCTGCATATATAACTTGTCTGAAGTCTAACTAAGCAAAATGTTTGACCAAATCCTTTCTTAAGAAATATAACATGACAGATGTACAGCTTGAAAATTTATTGCATGATGCAGGTTATGATATTGTTTCGAATCCTGGATCTTAAATTTCAGAAAATCCAAAAGTGAGCATAAATTCTTGAAACTAAGCATGGTCATGTGATATGGCACAAATATTACTTTGTAAGTTTTTTCTTCAATTCGAGACAAGCTGCTTATGACAAGTTGCACAAATGAAGAGCCAAGGTATTTTGGAACAGAGACCTGCCACGTTAAGGTGAATGCTTTCACTATTGAAACCGTGGGCGTTTACGTGCCGCCACGAGTCCCCGCTTCTCATCGCCAGGTGCCGTCCGAGCAAGCGTGTGAGTCGACGGGAGGCATGCGAGCAGACCGCTGCACCGGCTATCAGGGAGGCGTGCGAGCAAACCGCTGTGCAGGCTCACCGGGAGGCGAGCCCTTTGACCAGGCTCAGCTGCCCACCGTCGTCCCAACTGCTCCCACTTTTAATGTTGTCGGCGCTGCAGTTTAAAATCAACCCCGCACTACCCGGTATTGCTACAATCTTCTCTCTTCCTCTTCGATTCTCCTATCATCTACCTCCAACCAGCCTGACCTAAACGTACGCCATGCCGCATCACGATGATCTACCCTTAGTGTTCCAGTTTCCTAAGGAAGACACCCAGCCGAAGTCTCAAGAACATAAGGCGCTTTGGGACGAGCTTGAACTGGCCTTGCGGGAAGATGCCGCGCCTGTCCCCGCTCCCGTTCCGGCTCCCGTCGCCCCGACTACGCCAGCGCCCATCCCCATGACATTGATGGGCTGGGAGGCACACATTGTCGCCGAGCTTGATCCCACGGGGTTCCACGAGGTCCCCGCCGACTTTCACGCGCCCATGCACCTGCCAGTGCATGCGCCTGCGTGTGCACTGACGCGCACGCCCGTGCCGGTGCTCGTGCACCTGCCAGCGCATGCGCCTGCGCGTGCATTGACCTGCACGCCCGTGTCGGTGCCCGTGCACATGAATGTCTCCGCCATGCCGTTGACAGTGCCTGTCCCCGCGCACGTGCCAGTGCCCCCCTCAGCGGCATGGATGCCCGCCGTCGACCGCTTCCTTGCACCAATGCCAGTCGCCTCCTCTCGCCAGTTGACTCGCTTCGAAGCCCAGAACATTTTGGCCTTCCTTGAAGCTAGGCCAACGTCCAGGATTACGCCAACAACGGCGCAAGACGCCACCGTCGCTGTCGGTCAGTGGCCCGACAATACACAGAGCACGGCAGAGGAGCCGCTTCGCACCGCGAGACGCCCCCGCCGCCGCCGTGTAATCTAAATTTGCCATGAAAAACATTCGGATTGCCATGCTTAAAATCCGAACGTTTATCATTTCCATTTATTTTATATCGATCATCGTATAGTTTAAAGTCGGAGTCAGACTAAACAAAATCTATACTTTGATCGATTGAATGTTCTGCTAGAGTCGTATCAAATTAAATGTAAAACGTCATCAAGCCACATGTATTCCTTGTCATCCAACGACCTAGACTGCTTCAATGTCGAGCGCTCAACACGTTTAGCGTGTAGTTAATTTCATGCCAAAAATAGTGCTCATCACATAATAACACGCAAATAATATCCTAGTACTTAATATCCGCATGCACTTTATATACTTCCAAATTAACATGCACTGACTAGTGCTGCTAGTACGTGAAACTGGTGCCGTGACTTGTGAACGCGTCCAGATATGGTCAATGGCAACATCGCCCGCGAGTTCTTCGTGTTTGCCCATGCGTCTAAACGCAGAAGGGGAGGAAAGAGAGAGAGAGAGAGCACACATGGAACCCAACAGTAAGTGAAGGCGAATAGTACTAAAAATAATATTACATGTTATCCATTAATTAGGTTGTGGTAATATAGAAACATTATGTGAACAAAGGGGGTACAACAAACATTGCTGTTCTATGTATGTTGCCTATTGACGTGCGGCTTGAAGGCCTGGTCACATGTTCGATCCTCGTCCTTTATTTTTAAATTTGTATATGTGTCCAAATTTGTTTCATGACATGTGGACCCCTTGGTGTGTAGTTTGTAGCACTTTAATTTGTGGGTCGAAATTTGTTCCATTACAAGTGGACTATCGGTGTGTAATTTTGTAGCTTATTTATAATAATTAAAGAGAACAACATAGTTTTTTCAATAATACCATGGTGCGACGTTGAAGAATAGAAAGGACGTGCGATAGAGCGATGACCGAGCTAGAAGGAAATCAACTAGGGGAGTTGCGTGGGTTGCAACAGTGTTTGGAGTAGTTGTGGGCCGAATGCTACGAAAATATAATCTAAACCGACCGAAATAAATGCCTACACAAATTAATCCAAGGTTGGAGTGCCCCTCGCAATGTAAATATCTCCGGCTTTGCGAGGGATGGAGAGGTAGTAGCTTCAATGTGTGGAAGATACGGTGTGAGAAAGCGATGTCAATCGAGAGACATAGATAGAGAGACAAAGTGAGTGCGGTCCGACATTCATTGAACAAATATATATGCTCTGGAGAGATATTGTCTGATTGAGCTTTTGGCAAGGGTGAGGGCTGTAAGATAGAGCTTGAGAGATGATCCAGGCACAGACGTGTAGATATATTTTGTGCGTGGGAGGAAGCAAGGTCAACCGATCACATAGGGTCGCCGTGTGATCGAGAGAGTGAGACGGGTTGGAGAGAGTGACCTAGATAGACAATGTGCGTGAGAGAGTATACAATGTGAATAGGTCGAATTGGGCTCAAATATGGTGATATATCGTTTTCGTCCGAGAAAGAGCGAGGTCAATTGAGACATACAAAGAGAGAGAGAGAGAGAGAGAGAGAGAGAGAGAGAGCGTGGCCCACCATGAGGTCAAAAGAGTGGCGGCGGCTTGGATGGACTGACCTAGATAGACAATCTGCATGAGAGAGTATAGAGTGTGTCGATCAAGGCCCGAACAGGGAGATATATCATTTGTGTGTGAAAGAAAACGAGGTTAAACGAGACTCAGATAAAGAGAGCGAGATTGAGCGAGTGTGGCCCACTGTGCGGAAGAAAGAGTGAGACAGTCTCGAGGGAGTGACCTAGATATACAACGTGCGTGCGTGCACATGAGAGGTTGGGGGGGCTAGATAGGCAATGCATGTATTTAGTGCGAGAGGGTGAGAGGGAGAGGGGAGAGAGAGAGAGCTCGGCATGGGGTGCAATGGCGGGTGTGTGAGGTAAATACATTTGGTAACAGAGTGGGAAAAGGGGTTGTGTAGTTGAGAGACTTAGAGATCGAAACATGGAGAGAAAGAATGAACGTGTGTTGGAAACTGATAGCTTGCTAAGGTGGTTAGGAGAGGAAGATTGACTGATACAGGAAGTATGTAGCGTTTGTGCGGGCGGGGGGTGGGGGGGGGGGCTAAAAACAACATTTGAAGTTACATAGTACGCGACTTAATATCGATGTTTCAGTTCGGTGTACATTGTATGATTTGAACCAAGGACCATGCATACGGGTAATTATTTCGAATTCGTGCCATACTAAGTTTCGAAAAGTTGACATTGACTCATATTTTTGAATCCATCTGAAAGTTTTCTCACTACCATGGTGTTCATCATATAGATATGAATTTGTATTAAAAAAAGTAGCATGGATACAATGAAATGCGAAATCCACGTTAGAATTGGAGGTCGCTACGTGACACACACTCTAATTCAAATAACTAATTATGTGACACGCACTCTAATCCACGTTAGCGTGGATACCGTTTCGAATTTTTTTTCAAATAACTCCTCATTAATTAATTTATAGTAGTCCCTCTTTTCACTTTTATGAGACCTTGAAGACATTTCAGACAATGTGCAAAACAGTTCATTTTAAGTTGTCTGAAACAACTTACAAAAGTGAACAGAGGGAGTATCTTGTTTCAAATGACTAATTATTGCAAGGAAAACACGGGCATGGTAATACATACAGATTCGTTTGCAAATGAAAGAAGATTCATTTGCATTCTCAAATGTAGGCGCACCAGGTAGGCTAGGGTCGTGTCGGGGTGGATGCTGCTTCGGTGTCTTAAAGGCACCTGCCTTTGCGTCACTGACATGTGGGCCAGCCACCTGTTGGGCCCACATGTCATGGACACAAAGGCAGGTGCCTTAAGGCACCGAAGGATAGTCATGTCGGGGTGGTCGCGTGTGTCGGACGGACGCGTGGAACCCAACCACCCACCCCCTCCCTCCCTCCCCAACTCCCCCACCCCCACCCCCCAAAAGGACGACAATAAAATAAGTTTGCGCTTCCATGTTTTAGATTGAAATATCTGGCGGCCCCAATTCCAGCCCTGCAAAATGTCTCTTCTCCACCGTCCCCTTCCGTGCCCAGATTGCTCAAATCCCTAATTCGCCGTCAACCCAGGCAAAGCTTGAATCGCCCCTTGTCTCGTCTCTTTCCCCACCTCTGTGCCGGACGACGACGACGAAGATGACGGTCGCGCTTCACCACCGCACCGGAGCTACCTCATCTACGCCCTCGTCCACCGCACCGGGTGGTCCACCGACCACGTCGGCCACCGCAACCGACGTGCCTCACGGACACCGAGTTCCACCGCATCAGGTGCGCTTCACCGATGCCATCTCCCAGCTCACCGGGGCTACTTCACCGAGCACATCGTCGCACCTCCGCCCCCCGAGGCCGTTGGGGCTTCACCAATGGTCTTGTCCACCACATCGTAGCGCTCCACTGCCACTCAAGATCTGCATCCGTGCTCGGCCAGCCAACGCCAGCACATCACCCTCAACGGCTCTGAAGTGACCCGCACTCTTGCTAGGCGAGCATGCCCAAACGCCGGCCCAAACTAGGTATCCACACATCACTCCCTTGTGCACTGTTCCCACGATGTTTGGATATCCTTTCACTGCTCTCTTAGCTTACACGCCTATGCAACTCTGACTTTAACTCTTATTTCTTCTGGAGATATCATCTGAAACAAGCAAATCCAATTTTTAGCGAAGCAGGACGGCGCTACGGGATCTGGTACACATCCTGCACACCCGTATAACCTTGTAAGTATCTGTCCTCCGGTACAACATCAAGGTCGATTCCACTTATTTGATCAACCATTCGCCATGTCAAAAATGTAGAGGGGGATACAAGGAGCAGAAGGCCTGCACATCCAAGCAAGTGGTAACATGGACTTGTACATGGAACATCCCAAGCGCAAGCAGAGCTGCAGTGAGCCTGTACAATGAGCTAGCGTAAGTCCCTGCATTTCATTTAATTCGTACTGGCATTCGTGTATGAATTGTGTGCAGTGGCGGATCCACGAATTCAAGTTACCTGGGCGAACATTTAACTTAAAAAATACGAAGGCACTTGCACTCCAGAAATCAACATAACTTGAGAAATGTGAAGCTACATGCAGTAAGAAAACCAGCTAATGATCCAAAGTAGTTCAGATTATAAACACTAAATGATGCAAGCACCAAAAAACACAAAATGCAACATGGTGTACAAGGACTACAAACATGGTCTGTACCTGCTTGAATTATTCGTTCTCTGGCTGAAAATATCGAAGTGTAATTGCACCTATAACCAGTGCGCAAACTGCATATCAATATATCTATCCCGCACAAGTATACCAATAGTTTCAAACTACAGATTAGAAAAGTATTTATGCTATGTTGTCATGATACAGGGACTTTCTGGTAGATGGCCTCGACGTTTCCTCAAGCTATGAAAATGCACTATAATTTGCTTGTCATCAATGCCGGCAAATCTCTATCTCTCTCAACATAGTAGATCATCATTAGACACTAAATCCTTCAATGAGCTTGCAAAATGCTTGCATTAGATCCCTCATTAGACACTATATGTTCATCACTAGGAGCATGTAAAATGTTTGCATCAAATCCTTCATTAGCAGTCTGTTCATTAGACACTTCAGGCTCAAGAACAACATGAGCTTGTATGTTTGCACCGGAAACTTGATTAGATACATCAGATTCAGTCAGTTCAATATTGATTGGGGGGGGGTTATAAAATAAGTAGAAATTGGTTTCATTTTCTCATAGATTCCCTACATACAAGCAGTTTTACAACACCGTCGGGTTTAACTATTGGCCAGAAATTGAAGAGTTGAGTTAGATATAATCAGGGATGTGATGTACCTGCTCGTTGCGCATGCTACTCTTGCAAGCTGCGACTGTCCGTTTGCACAAGCTCGATGCCATGCCCGTGCTGCCGCCGCTGCCTCCCATGCAGGCTACACCCAGGGTTGGATCGTCATCTTCTGTCCTTCCGTTCGCTTGAAGCCCGACGGCCGCCCTCCAACAAGGGCACGAGGAAGTGCTGTGTCGGTCTGTCCAGCGGCGGCTAGGTTAGGAGCAAACCAGACTGGAGGCTGGAGCGAATGAATTGGGATTTTTCCTGCTGTCGATTGATATGGAGGCGCTCGTTTGGGCCGCGAGCCTGCTATAGGGCCTGCCTCGCACTTATGTTATTGGCCCATCCAAATTGAAACATTTTTCTTCATTTTTTACATTGCCTGCTCGTGCGTTGGGACGAACAAAACTAGCGTGGTCCAACCTGGACGACTCAAACTAGGTGCACACTTTCCAGCCACCTGACGCGGCCGCCCATACCAGCCCCTATGGTGGCGTCGCCCCTTTTTGCGTGTATGATTGGATAGTGAAAAATATTCCAGTGGCGCTTTTGATTTACCCACAGAATGGTTGAATTGCTTGTTTCTATGAACTGAGTTCGCCAATAATGTGAAGGATGCCAGTCTTTTCATCCTATTGTAGATTGCTTAGATCTCGATATGCCAAAAGTAATCGCATGAAATATACAGTAAAAGCCAGTGTGATGTGTGTGGCTACAACTAGTCTGACTACACGTCCTCATATAACATATCAAGGACGCACCATCTTACCAGATTAACCATTCGAATTACCAATGCAGTGTGGGAAGAAAGAAGTATTGGGATTGCGTATCCAAGCAATTGATGCCATGAACTCCTTCGTACAACCTTGTAAGAGAAAAAGAAGTTGTAGTGTGCCTGTACAAAGAACTGGCGTAAGTTCAGTTACCTGCTTCTCGAAATTTTAGTTAGCCACTTATTGAAAAAATGTTCAATTACGTTGCTTGGCTTAATTTAGTTTGCTACTGATTCCATAATGCCATAGCCTGTTAGCCGTATTGTAGACTGCGCCTATCTGTGTGTTTGATACTTACTGTTAAGAATTACCTGTTTGCCTTAACATAAATATCTACTTGTTTGTTTAACTGCTTTGCTGCTGCAACAGCGGGTTACAATGATGTTAATAACTACTTTTCAGCATCCAATTGAAACTCTTTAATCCCTTGTTTGTTTAACTGGTTTGCTGTTATAACTCCCAGTTGATATGTTTTGCTAACTTCAACTTTTCTGAATCCAATCGGAAGTTTAATGGCAAAACAGGTTAGCCCAAGATCAAAGAGCGAGGTCCCCATGGACGTTGCATCACCCCATAGCAGTGGCACCAGCCCAATCATGCATTATGAATTGCCAACTGTTGATGCTCTAGAGGCTAAACTAGTGGTAGAAAGAGATTCTACTTCTGCACTTAGAGATGAAGTTGACATGTTGAGGAAGCAAACAACACAATCACAAGCAGTACTCAAGACAACCATTAAATATTTGGTGATTTCAAAACGAAGCAAGCTGAGACTGACCAGATTGTTAAGGTCCTGAAGGAAAAAAGGAAATTAAATTCCTACTTGGTAAATCATAGGTGAAATGTTCTTTCCATCATTGAATAACCTTTGTGTTGTCTGTTCATGTAATCAATCAAACCATTTGTTTTAGAGATCATGTAATAATTGTTTTTTTGTTTTTTGGTTTGTAATTTTATTTGAGCACAAGTCTGTATTAATTGATAAGACTCGGAGACATTTCATTTGGATTGCTGTGCCAGACTACAAATATGCCAATCAGGCTGAATGTGCATTCAGCAATAGTAGTAGTATAGTTGGACCATAAGTGGCACGCTTCGGAAAGGGCCAAGATGCTGGCTAAAAAAAGGATGCTGTTGTAGCCAAAAAAAAGTACAGCGGCCTGGCTTATGTATGTTAGTTGATATTATTGATCCATATACTCTATAAGTGTTTATATGTCTATTAGTTCTGTACATTCTTGGTTGGTTGACTTGGTATTTGAATCTTGATACATCACTTGTGTACATATCTAAATGGGAGTACACATTATGATGCGTGTGACATTTGAGTTGGACATGAATTGTTCCAAATATTCGAATTCACCTTAAACTGGATTCTAGCTTCTAGATTTGAGTATCAGCATTTGTAAACCATATTCGTATATGACAGTGGAATACATCTTTGTCATCCTTTTGAAGATATATAAAAACACATAGAATGATTTATAAAGATTCATATAGGAATACAAAATGGATTCGAATTTAGTTGCCAGGGTAAACGTGGATGCTTATTGTCCCAAAATTCAAAAGAAGCGGCAAAATGTCCACTCCCATGTCGGCTGCCTGAAGCCAAGTGTTTGGGAGATGGAAATTACTGTCTACCCATTACACGGACAATCCATCGGCCCGATTTCCACTGCTCTAAACAGTGATAGGTTAGTATCTTCAATTAGACGTGACACGGCCACATCTGAGCCCATTCCGACACGATTGGCGTCAAACATGGGAGGCAAAACACATTTGATTCAAGCTCGTCCGAAAGACCTCTGTTTCTCCCTCCATTCCCCATTCATACACGGTGGGCAGCAAAACAAACTCGACTCAACCAAAATCGATGTAGGCAAATATTTTCAATAGGGGCAGGTTTGTAACTTCACTCAGACATGACACAACCGCCCTACCTGTCAGCCCTATTCATACACCGTGGGCGCCAACCATGGGCGCCAACCACCCTTTCCTCGCCCGAAATCGCTCTAGGCAAATATTGGCGAGATGCGAGATCACCGTCCTATCCCCAGCCGACGAGACGTCCAAATTTTAAACGGGGGCTAAGTTCGTAAATTTCCCATATTTCAGACAAGCGCGTCCCAAAAACATGGTTCCCCGTACCTCTCCCTCCATTTTCCCATTCATACACCATCCACGCTAGAACACCCCATCCCCACACCAGCCTCCGTCCGCCACCCCATCCATCGTCGCCGTCCTCCACCACATCCAGCGCCACCGTCCTCCACCATGCCGGAGCGCCTGCCAAGACCGCATCGTCCACTGCTAGAGATGGACGTTTCTCATCCACCGCGACGGACCAATAGCCTTGCATCGCATCTTCTCACTTCATCGGCGTCATCGTCCTCTTTGCCGGGGCCGCTCACACGACCTTCTCTTCCACCACAACGGGACTTATCCCCCGATGCTCCCGTCTACCGTCACAGATCTGCTTCAACGCCACCGACAACCATCACACCCCCGATGCCTACACGGTGCCGCAAGAGAGGTGGTACTTCATATCTCCTCAACTTTTTGATCTCAACCAGAAAATAGATCTCAAATTGGTTACTCCACTTTCTTTCTAGCTCTTAGAATTAAGTTCTTAGTTCGAAGCAAACAATGGATGCAAAATATCATTTCTCCGGTTTGCAGCTTCAAATCTGCCATGGCACAACCATAATACGTTTTAATTGATCATGCTTAGGGTTTAATTGATCATGTTGGTTCTGTGGTGGTTTCTTTAATAGAAGTCGGAGGGGAAACCCTCTTTTGCTAAAAAAATATGCTTAGAGTTTCCCCCTTTTGTGATCACTATACGATCAGAATACGTGCTTCGTGTCATAATAACACTGCTCCACCCGTCAAACTAAACAAGCTTAGTTGTTCAAATATGAATCTGATATTATTAAAACAGAGTTGTTTAGTTGGTTAGCTAAATGTTCCTAAATTAGTTTAGAAAATGCATGTTCGCCACTCGGGTGTGTATCTCTACAGGATACCCATGGTGGGCCGGCCCACCCTGGGATTTTGGGTCGTCCCAGGCCCCGATTCCCCTCTATTCTGCTGAGTGCTTCCGATCTCTACTCGCCCCCATCCGCCTGCCTCGCCGGCGACTTGCCGTCCCCGGACGGCATGACTCTAGGAGGAGACGCCAGACTAACAGGAGGCCAGGAGCCGCTCGCCCAACAGCGTAACCGCTACCCGGGCGTGCCGCCATGCCTACCTTCCCTGTCCGTTCAGGGCTCAGGCATGCAGCATGTTGGAAATATGCCCTAGAGGCAATAATAAAAGTGTTATTATTATATTTCCTTGTTCATGATAATTGTCTTTTATTCATGCTATAACTGTATTATCCGGAAATCGTAATACACGTGTGAATACATAGACCACAATATGTCCCTAGTGAGCCTCTAGTTGACTAGCTCGCTGTGATCAACAGATAGTCACGGTTTCCTGGCTATGGACATTGGATGTCGTTGATAACGGGATCACATCATTAGGAGAATGATGTGATGGACAAGACCCAATCCTAAGCATAGCACAAAAGATCGTGTAGTTCATTTGCTAGAGCTTTGCCAATGTCAAGTATCTCTTCCTTTGACCATGAGATCGTGTAACTCCTGGATACCGTAGGAGTGCTTTGGGTGTATCAAAGGTCACAACCTAACTGGGTGACTATAAAGGTGCACTGCAGGTATCTCCGAAAGTATCTATTGTTTTATGCGGATCGAGACTGGGATTTGTCAATCCGTGTAAACGGAGAGGTATCTCTGGGCCCACTCGGTAGGACATCATCATATGCGCAATGTGACCAAGGAGTTGATCACGGGATGATGTGTTACGGAACGAGTAAAGTGACTTGCCGGTAACGAGATTGAACAAGGTATTGAATACCGACGATCGAATCTCGGGCAAGTAAAATACCGCAAGACAAAGGGAATTGAATACGGGATTGATTAAGTCCTTGACATCGTGGTTCATCCGATGAGATCATCGTGGAACATGTGGGAGCCAACATGGGTATCCAGATCCCGCTGTTGGTTATTGACCAGAGAACGTCTCGGTCATGTCTGCATGTCTCCCGGACCCGTAGGGTCTACACACTTAAGGTTCGATGACGCTAGGGTTATAAAGGAAGCTTGTATGTGGTTACCGAATGTTGTTCGGAGTCCCGGATGAGATCCCGGACGTCACGAGGAGTTCCGGAATGGTCCGGAGGTAAAGATTTATATATAGGAAGTACTGTTTCGGCCATCGGGACAAGTTTCGGGGTCATCGGTATTGTACCGGGACCACCGGAAGGGTCCCGGGGGCCCACCGGGTGGGGCCACCTGCCCCGGGGGGCCACATGGGCTGTAGGGGGTGCGCCTTGGCCTACATGGGCCAAGGGCACCAGCCCCAAGAGGCCCATGCGCCTGGGGAAACCCTAAAGGAAGAGTCCCAGCAGGGGAAGGCACCTCCTAGGTGCCTT
>NC_041391.1:522849472-522855198 GCF_002162155.2 Triticum dicoccoides | reverse complement strand
CCCCTTGGGATCCCTATATATAGTGGTAGGAGGGCCTCCCAAAGATACCTTATGCCTTTGGTGCAGCCCCTCCCTCTCTCCCAAGTTCTTCTCCTCTCCCGTGGTGCTTGGCGAAGCCCTGCAGGATTGCCACGCTCCTCCATCACCACCACGCCGTTGTGCTGCTGCTGGATGGAGTCTTCCTCAACCTCTCCCTCTCTCCTTGCTGGATAAAGGCGTGGGAGACGTCGCCGGGCTGTACGTGTGTTGAACGCGGAGGTGCCGTCCGTTCGGCACTTGATCATCGGTGATCTGAATCACGACGAGTACGACTCCATCAACCCCGTTCACTTGAACGCTTCCGCTTAGCGATCTACAAGGGTATGTAGATGCACTCTCTTTCTACTCGTTGCTGGTCTCTCCATAGATAGATCTTGGTGATACGTAGGAAAATTTTTGAATTTCTGCTACGTTCCCCAACAGTGGCATCAGAGCTAGGTCTATTGCGTAGATTCTTTGCACGAGTAGAACACAAAGTAGTTGTGGGCGTTGATGTTGTTCAATATGCTTACCGTTACTAGTCCAATCTTGTTTCGACGGTATTGTGGGATGAAGCGGCCCGGACCGACCTTACACGTACTCTTACGTGAGACAGGTTCCACCGATTGACATGCACTTGGTGCATAAGGTGGCTAGCGGGTGCCAGTCTCTCCCACTTTAGTCGGAACGGATTCGATGAAAAGGGTCCTTATGAAGGGTAAATAGCAATTGGCATATCACGTTGTGGTTTTGCGTAGGTAAGAAACGTTCTTGCTAGAACCCATAGCAGCCACGTAAAACATGCAAACAACAATTAGAGGACGTCTAACTTGTTTTTGCAGGGTATGCTATGTGATGTGATATGGCCAAGATGAATGATATATGTGATGTATGAGATTGATCATGTTCTTGTAATAGGATTCACGACTTGCATGTCGATGAGTATGACAACCGGCAGGAGCCATAGGAGTTGTCTTTATTTTTTGTATGACCTGCGTGTCATTGAAGAACGCCATGTAAACTACTTTACTTTATTGCTAAACGCGTTAGTCATAGAAGTAGAAGTAGTCGTTGGCGTGACAACTTCATGAAGACACGATGATGGAGATCATGATGATGGAGATCATGGTGTCGTGTCGGTGACGATGATGATCATGGAGCCCCGAAGATGAAGATCAAAAGGAGCAAAATGATATTGGCCATATCATGTCACTATTTGATTGCATGTGATGTTTATCATGTTTATGCATCTTGTTTTCTTAGAACGACGGTAGTAAATAAGATGATCCCTTACAAAATTTCAAGAAGTGTTCTCCCCTAACTGTGCACCTTTGCTACAGTTCGTCGCTTCTAAGCACCACGTGATGATCGGGTGTGATGGATTCTTACGTTCACATACAACGGGTGTAAGACAGTTTTACACAGCGAAAACACTTAGGGTTAACTTGACGAGCCTAGCATGTGCAGACATGGCCTTGGAACACGGAGACCGAAAGGTCGAGCATGAGTCGTATAGTAGATACGATCAACATGAAGATGTTCACCGACGTTAACTAGTCCGTCTCACGTGATGATCGGACACGGCCTAGTTGACTCGGATCATGTGATCACTTAGATGACCAGAGGGATGTCTATCTAAGTGGGAGTTCATAAGATGAACTTAATTATCCTGAACATAGTCAAAAGACCTTTTGCAAATTATGTCGTAGCTCACGCTATAGTTCTACTGTTTTAGATATGTTCCTAGAGAAAATATAGTTGAAAGTTGATAGTAGCGATTATGCAATCAGTAGAAAGCTTATGTCCTTAATGCACCGCTCAGTGTGCTGAACCCGAACGTCGTTTGTCGATGTTGCGAACATCGGACATACACGTTTTGATAACTACGTGATAGTTCAATTAAATGGTTTAAGTAGAGGCACCAAAGACGTTTTCGAAACGTCGCGGAACATATGAGATGTTTCGAAGGCTGAAATTGGGATTTCAGGCTCGTGCCCACGTCAAGAGGTATGAGACCTCCGGCGATTTTCTTATCCTGCAAACTAAGGGAGAAAAGCTCAATCGTTGAGCTTGTGCTCAGATTGTCTGAGCACAACAATCACTTGAATCGAGTGGGAGTTGATCTTCCAGATGAGATAGTGATGTTTCTCCAAAGACATTGCCACCAAGCTACTAGAGCTTCGTGATGAACTATAACATATCAGGGATAGATATGATGATCCTTTGAGGTATTCGCGATGTTTGACACCGCGAAAGTAGAAATCAAGAAGGAGCATCAATTGTTGATGGTTGATGAAACCACTAGTTTCAAGAAGGGCAAGGGAAAGAAGGGATACTTCATGAAATGGCAAATCAGCTGCTGCACCAATGAAGAAACCCGAGGTTGAACCCAAACCCGAGACTAAGTGCTTCTATAATAAGGGGAACAACCACTGGAGCAAGATTACCCTAGATACTTGGTAGATGAGAAGGCTGGCAAGGTCGATAAAAGTATATTGGATATACATTGTATTGATGTGTACTTTACTAGTACTCCTAGTAGCACCAGGGTATTAGATACCGGTTCGGTTGCTAAGTGTTAGTAACTCGAAATAAAAGCTACGGAATAAACGGAGACTAGCTAAACGTGAGATGACGATATGTGTTGGAAGTGTTTCCAACGTTGATATGATCAAGCATCACACGCTCCCTCTACCATCGAGATTGGTGTTTGCGTTGAGCATAGACATGATTGGATTATGTCTATCGCAATACGGTTATTCATTTAAGGAGAATAATGGTTACTCTGTTTATTTGAAAAATACCTTCAATGGTCTTACACCTAAAATGAATGGTTTATTGAATCTCGATCGTAGTGATACACATGTTCATGCCAAAAGATATAAGATAGTAATGATAGTACCACTTACTTGTGGCACTGCCATGTAAGTCATAATGGTATAAAACGCATGAAGAAGCTCCATGTTGATGGATCTTTGGACTCACTCGTTTTTGAAAAGTTTGAGACATGCGAACCATGTCTATTGGTGTATATGCATGAAGAAACTCCATGCAAATGGACCGTTCGGACTCACTTGATTTTGAATCACTTGAGATATGCAAATCATACCACATAGGCAAGATGACTGAAAAGCCTCGGTTTCAATAAGATGGAACAAGATAGCAACTTGTTGGAAGTAACACATTTTGATGTGTGCAGTCCAATAAATGCTGAGGCATGCAGTGAATATCGTTATGTTCTTACTTCACAGATGATTCGAGTAGATGTTGAGAATATTTACTTGATGAAACACAACTTTGAATTGTTGAATGGTTCAAGTAATTTCAGAGTGAAGTAGAAGATCATTGTGACAAGAGGATAAAATGTCTATGATACGATCATAGAGATGAATATCTGAGTTACGAGTTTTGGCACACAATTAAGACATTGTGGAAATTGTTTCACAATTAATACCGCCTGGAACACCATAGTATGATGGTGTGTCCGAACATCATAGTTGCACCCTATTGGATATGATGCATACCATAATGTCTCTTATCGAATTACCACTATCGTTCATGGGTTAGGCATTAGAGACAACCACATTCACTTTAAATAGGGCACCACGTAATTCCGATGAGATGACACCGTATGAATTATGGTTTAGAGAAACCTAAGTTGTCGTTTCTTAAAGGTTTGGGGCTGCGACGCTTATGTGAAAAAGTTTCAGGATTAAGCTCGAACCCAAAGCGGATAAAATACATCTTCATAGGACACCCAAAACAGTTGGGTATACCTCCTAATTCAGATCCGAAAGCAATATGGATTGTTTCTTGAATCGGGTCCTTTCTCGAGGAAAAGTTTCTCTCGAAAGAATTGAGTGGGAGGATGGTGGAAACTTGATGAGGTTATTGAACCGTCTCTTCAACTGGTGTGTGGCAGGGCACAGGAAGTTGTTCCTGTGGCACCTACACCAATTGAAATGGAAGCTTGTGATGTTGATCATGAAACTTCGGATCAAGTCACTACCAAACCTCGTGGGATGACAAGGATACGTACTACATCAGAGTGGTACGTAATCCTGTCTTGGAAGTCATGTTGCTAGACAACAATGAACCTACGAGCGATGGAGAAGCAATGGTGGGCCCGGATTCCGATAAATGGCTCGAGGCCATAAAATCCGAGAACGGATCCATGACTTTGGAAGAAATACTTGATGGTCGTAAGGCCATTGGGTACGGATGGATTTTAAAAGGAAGACAGACAATGATGGTAAGAATTGCCATTAAGAAAGCTCGACTTGTCGTTAAGATATTTTCCGACAAGTTCAAGGAGTTGATTACGGTGAGGTTTTCTCACTCGTAGCGATGCTAAGAGTCTGTTGGAATTGGATTAGCAGTTACTGCATGATTGATGAAATCTTGGAGATAGGATGTCAAAACATTGTTTCCTCGACGTTATACTTGAGGAAAGGTTGTATGTGATACAACCGGAAGGTTTTGTCAATCCCAAAAGATGCTAATAAGTATGCAAAGCTCCAGCAATCCTTCTAAGGACTGGAGTGACCATCTCGGAGTTGGAATGTGTGCTTTGATGATGATCAAAGATTTTGGGTTTGTACAAAGTTTACGAGAAACTTGTATTTCCAAAGAAGTGAGTGGGAGCACTATAGAATTTCTGATGAGTATATGTTGTTGACATATTGTTGATCAGAAATGACGTAGAATTTCTAGAAAGCATATAGGGTTATTTTGAAAGTGTTTTTCAATGGAAAGCCTGGATTAAGCTACTTGAACATTGAGCATCAAGATCTATAAGGATAGATCAAAATGCTTAATAATACTTTCAAATGAGCACATACCTTGACATGATCTTGAAGGTGTTCAAGATGGACCAGTCAAAGAAGGAGTTCTTGCCTGAGTTGTAAGGTACGAAGTTAAGACTTAAAGCTCGACCACGGCAGAATAGAGAGAAAGGACGAAGGTCGTCCCCTATGCTTAAGACGTAGGCTCTTCAGTATGCTATGCTGTGTACCGCACCTGAAGTGTGCCTTGCCATGAGTCAGTCAAGGGGTACAAGAGTGATCCAAGAATGGCTCACAGGACAGCGGTCAAAGTTGTCCTTAGTAACTAGTGGACTAAGGAATTTTCTCGATTATGGAGGTGGTAAAAGAGTTCATCGTAAAGGTTACGACGATGCAAGCTTGACACCTATCCGGATAGCTCTGAGTAGAGAGACCGGATACATATAATGGAGCAATAATTTAGAATAGCTCCAAGTAGAACAGTTATTTGGAATAGCTCCAAATAGAGCGTGGTAGCTGCATCTAGGAGATGACATAGAGATTTGTAAAGCACACACGGATCTGAAAGGTTCAGACCCGTTGACTAAAACCTCTCTCACAAGCAACATGATCAAACATAAAACTCATTGAGTATTAATCACATAGTGATGTGAACTAGACTACTGACTCTAGTAAACTCTTGGGTATTAGTCACATGGCGATGTGACCTGTGAGTGTTAATCACATGGCGATGTGAACTAGATTATTGACTCTAGTGCAAGTGGGAGACTGTTGGAAATATGCCCTAGAGGCAATAATAAAAGTGTTATTATTATATTTCCTTGTTCATGATAATTGTCTTTTATTCATGCTATAACTGTATTATCCGGAAATCGTAATACACGTGTGAATACATAGACCACAATATGTCCCTAGTGAGCCTCT
>NC_041391.1:522736347-522848294 GCF_002162155.2 Triticum dicoccoides | reverse complement strand
CCCCCCCTTGGGATCCCTATATATAGTGGGGTAGGAGGGCCTCCCAAAGATACCTTATGCCTTTGGTGCAGCCCCTCCCTCTCTCCCAAGTTCTTCTCCTCTCCCGTGGTGCTTGGCGAAGCCCTGCAGGATTGCCACGCTCCTCCATCACCACCACGCCGTTGTGCTGCTGCTGGATGGAGTCTTCCTCAACCTCTCCCTCTCTCCTTGCTGGATCAAGGCGTGGGAGACGTCACCGGGCTGTACGTGTGTTGAACGAGGAGGTGCCGTCCGTTCGGCACTTGATCATCGGTGATCTGAATCACGACGAGTACGACTCCATCAATCCCGTTCACTTGAACGCTTCCGCTTAGCGATCTACAAGGGTATGTAGATGCACTCTCTTTCTACTCGTTGCTGGTCTCTCCATAGATAGATCTTGGTGATACGTAGGAAATTTTTTGAATTTCTGCTACGTTCCCCAACACAGCACCCACCAAGCCAACCCGATTTATCCTGAGATACGTCCTCAACACTCAGCAGCCACTCCTCATCATCCATTTTCTAATTGATCCATTACTCATTAGGCAGGACTGTCATTAGGGTTTGTTGTGTGCTCAGTGTTACCTACACTTAATGGTTCAGATGCATTTCGGTAATCTTTAGTACCTCTAAATTCACAGGGTTTTCAAAATTCCGGCCCTCGGAACAGACACTAGTCATTTTGGATTGTTGGTCATAGTGACATTGACCCAGATTACTACTACAAGCCAGGTTTGTTGACAATTTTACTTCTCTTTCTTACTCATTCGATATAATATCCAATTATTCACGTCGATTAGTTGCAAACAATAAGTGATAGACAAACTTCTTCATTCAGATTTTGGACGGTCTCTTACTGCAGTTACAATTCTGCATACTTGTCCTAGTAAGCTCAGAAGTAAATGATTGATTCACTACATTTATGCTTGCCTTGTCATATTTGTTGTCAATATTCTTCTAGGGTGGTCTCATACTGCAGATACAATTCTGACTACTTCTTATGTTTTCATGAATCTCAGATTTTGAACAGCATCATAATGATTATGAGCTTGCACACATGAAAAGAATAAAGCAGAACAATGCCATGGCTATCAAACTTGGCATTAAGGGACTGAAATCAAGTCTGGATGCAATGCAATGCAAACACTCTCCACCTACAGATTCATGCTCAGAATGTGATCCTAACAGTGATTATGAGCTAGAGGGAGACCTAAGTCATTGTAGCTCCCTAGTGGAGGAGTCAGAGGAAGATGCCCTATCTTATTCACCCATCAAAGTACTTGCTCTAACTTTCCAAGGTTACATTGCTCGCACATATCTTGCAACTGATGCTTTGCATTGCTTCTACTTTGTTGAACTGCCATTAGCTTAGTTTACACATTGTGTATGTCAATACGCCCTGCCTATCCATTTTCAGTACATATTCCATCTGTCATCATACCATATTTATCCATTCAAATGTTGTTCTTGTGTATCAGACGTTCAAAAGGAAGAGGGCGATTGCTGATCGTGGAGGATCACAAGCAAAGTATTTGGAAAAGGTAGTGGCACATGATAAATCAAATAGCCCATTAGGTGTAGTTGCAATATCACCTGACCCACAAAACACCCCAACTCTAGCAGACTCTAGCCCTACTACACTGGTCATTTCTGATGCCCCAACTCAGCAGACCCCAACTGCAGCAAACAGTATGATTATGCCAGTTGACATAGCACCAGCTGTACGACGCAAAACCCCCATTCCAGCAAAGAGTACACCAAATCCAGTTGCCAAATCACTTTTCGAACCAGAGAGAGCCCCAATTGCAGCAAATAGGACCCCTATTCCATTTCTTCCCAATTTAGAAGACAAAGCTTATGTTGGTTGTCAGGAACTTTGTGCGCATCTATCCTTCATGGAAAGATTACACCGCAGACACAGAACAATTTCCAGTCTTCCTCCGCAACGTACTAATGTTATTCATGGTCATTACTGCTTATGTTTCTGCTAACAGAAGACACAAGATTTCATTCTTTTAAATAGGCGAGGAGCAAACTGGATTGTGATGATGATCAAGGGTTGGTTGCGCTTTTCAAGCACTCGTTGATGAAGTATCGTTCCTACCTGAGGCAAGCGCACTTCGATGGCAAGCCTCTGAACGAAATTTCTGTAAAGTCTCCGGTGCTACATTTATCCGATGGTGACTGGCATAATCTTGTTACACATTGGTCTCGGCTGCAGCGTAAGGTACTGTCTATGATATCACATCACAATTTGAACTACATTTCTGCATTTGCCTTAATGTCTCACTTGTACAAAAACTGTTAGCAGAAGAAAATTTGTTCTCAAGGGACCATAGAATCTCACAACTATACTGCACACTTTATTGCTCTTGTGAGTACCTCTTGCCCTATATGACCATACTTACTTTCATAGCTGTTTGATTATGTAGCAGCACTGCACATGTTAGCCTTGTAATCGTCCATTTGGTGGACATTATAAGATCCGTATGGACTCTTACATAAATTTAGAATCAACCCAATGCTTTTGAAGAGGTTTAGCTCTGCAGTCATCTTGTAAGGATTGAACGTGGTCTATCACTGTACTTACATTAACAGCTACTCCCTCCGTCCCATAATATAAGAACGTTTTGTACAGTACACCAGTCTTCAAAACACTCTTGTATTATGGGAAGAGGGATTGGTTCATTTTGTAGCATTCCGCATCTTATCTCCCTCGCCCACCATTTACTAAAAAAGATCAGATCTATATTTAATCTTACCAACAAGTAGAATACACAGACAATGCCAGTGCAGAAGTGTAGCCCATTGATCTTGTCAGTACATTTTGTCCTGTAACGCTTGTACTTCCAGGGATTGGTAGTTGATTATGAAGCATCAATCTGCATCTTATCTTCATTATCATCTATCCCTTCCAGTATTATCATATGTATAATTACTCTCTACAAAATGTAGTGTACAGGCAATGCTTATGAAGAAGATTCTGTGCTGAAATTCTTGAGTTATCCTTCCCTTGACATGAAGAAGGGCATTATAAAGCTGGTGTTAACTGTTAATGTAAGTCAGTCCTTCTAAAGCCTTTATCCTCAACTGCTGTTTAATTTGATCATACTCCCTATCGTTTACTGCTGTTTAGTTTGCTGTTTCTACCAAAATGCATGTTCGCAAGAACCATAAGTTCTAAGTTTTACTTGTAAAACCAAATTCCTTATTCATACCATGCACATTACTTAATACTCCCTATATGTATGCTTGTTTTTGTGGATCTATAATCCAGTGTGTGGTGAAGCAGCCCATGTTTGCACCTTGTCATCTCCTGTTTTATCTTACTGATGTGGCTGATGATATGAACAACATGCCATACACATTATCCAAAATAAATACAATTATTTTCTTTGCCCTTCATCTATGCTTGTTATGTTGACATGGTAATGCAGTAGTGTGGTGAAGCTCCCCGCATTATGAACAATGCCAAATTATGCTATTGATATTTTGAACTTACTCTTTATTTTCTAATTTGAAATTGGATGGAATTGACAGCACAATTATCATCTTTATTTATACACGTGCAAAACCTGTCATCTCTCTGCTTTGTTTCAGGGTGATATGCCTGATGGCATGCACAAGTCTGCTGAAGGCTATGAGACAAACCCAACATATATTGCAGCAAAGAAGGCAAAACATCTTGAAGATAGCGAGACAACCCCAAAGTCTTGTCTTGATGCAGTGTTCAAGTTACTTGAGACTAACTGTCAGACAAGCTCACAGAATTCGTTGTCTGAATTAGTTCAACTTCTTCAGTCCCAAGTTCTAGCAGAAAGGCATTCTGCAACTCAACTTTGACTTGGCCATGCTTATCCTGGTCAGATCACATGAGGGGCCTAGAGTATATCTCTCCTGATCAGAGGGGCAAGTCCCATCTTGATCGACCATGTCTCGCAGCATGGGTCTGGACAAACCCGAAACCTACCTTTGTAACTACCCAGTCACGGAGTAGCGTTTGGTCGGCCCAAAGCAAGCCTGTCACCATCTCGAGTACATGTGTCAGCTCAGGTCTTAGGACATAGAACATATGTTGTACTAGAGACTCACATATGACATATGGCTGCATCTCATAGTTGGGTCTGTCCAATCTGATATCCATTCGATTTCGGTTCTGAACACCTCGGATCTAACCTCAGATCCGATCAGATCCATGCAGTTCGGCCGCATCACATGCTTCATGGCTAGTGACACAAAGCCATCAACCATATTGCATGCCAGTCTAGTCCGATGTGTGCCCACACATCACTTACGACTAGGAACCATTTAGGATGTATCTTACAACACAAGATCTCACAAAAAGTAACGTACTTGCCAACAAGTATCATTGATTACATCCAAGAACTATCTTTATTCATAAACACATAGGAAATAGCATCATACATGATTGCCTCTAGGGTATATCTCCTACAGTCTCCCACTTGCACTAGAGTCAATCAAATAGACATCGAATGCCCATAGATCTAATGTGCCGCTCATGCTTGGGTTGTGGAAGCGGCTTAGTCAAGGGATCTGCAACATTTGCATCTGTGTGAATTTTGCATAACTCTACATCACCATTCTTTACAATCTTTCGTATCACGTGATATTTCCGATCTATGTGTCTGGTCTTGTGGTGATTCCTCGGCTTCTTGGCTTGTGCGATGGCACCAGAATTATCACAATAAAGGTCCAACGGTTTTACCGAGGCTGGGAAAATACCAAGATCATCCAGAAAGTTCCGTATCCAAACACCTTCCTTTGTAGCTTCACAAGCCGCAATGTATTCGACTTCTATGGTAGAATAGGCCACCATATCTTTCTTGGAACTCATCCAGCTCACTGCTCCTCCATTCATGACGTACACGAAACCCGACTGTGATCGACAATCATCTCTATCGGTTTGGAAACTAGCATCGTCGTAACCCTTTACGACGAGCTCCTCCTCACCTCCATAAACTAGGAACATCTCTTTAGTCCTTTTCAGGTACTTTAGAATACTCTTTACCGCCGCCCAACGACTCTCACCTGGGTTGCCCTGGTATCTACTTGTTAGGCTTATTGCAAAAGCAACATCAGGTCGTGTACAAATCATGGCATACATGATGGATCTGATTGCCGAGGCATACGGAATCCGACTCATCCTGCTTCGCTCATCAGATGTCGAAGGACTCCGAGTTTCGCTTAGCCTTATACCATGTGAGACAGGCAAGAACTCTTTCTTAGCCTCACTCATGTTGAACCGCCTCAACACTTTATCTATGTACGTGCTCTGGCTTAAGCCGAACATCTGCTACGTCTTGAGCTTGCGTTGGTTTTCCTCGAAGAGGAGAGGGTGGTGCAGCAAGTGTAGCATAAGTATTTCCCTCAGTTTTGAGAACCAAGGTATCAATCCAGTAGAAGGCTCCTCAAAAGTCCCACGCACCTACACAAACAAACTGAGAACTCGCAACCAACGCAATAAAGGGGTTGTCAATCCCTTCACGGCCACTTGCAAAAGTGAGATCTAATAAAGATAGTATGATAAGATAAATATATTTTTGGTGTTTTATGATATAGATGCAAAAAGCAAAGATGCAAATAAAAGTAGATTGAAAGCAAATATGATAAGAGATAGACCCGGGGACCATAGGTTTCACTAGAGGCTTCTCTCAAGATAGCATAAGTATTACGGTGGGTGAACAAATTACTGTCGAGCAGTTGATAGAAAAGCGCATATTTATGAGATTATCTAGGCATGATCATGTATATAGGCATCACGTCCATAACAAGTAGACCGACTCCTGCCTGCATCTACTACTATTACTCCACACATCGACCGCTATCCGGCATGCATCTAGAGTATTAAGTTCATAAGAACAGAGTAACACATTAAGCAAGATGACATGATGTAGAGGGATAAACTCATGCAATATGATGTAAACCCCATCTTGTTATCCTCGATGGCAACAATACAATACGTGCCTTGCAACCCTTTTTGTCACTGGGTAAGGACACCGCAAGATTGAACCCAAAGCTAAGCACTTCTCCCATGGCAAGAAAGACCAATCTAGTAGGCCAAACCAAACTGATAATTCGAAGAGACTTGCAAAGATAACTCAATCATACATAAAAGAATTCAGAGAAGATTCAAATATTATTCATAGATAAACTTGATCATAAACCCACAATTCATCGGATCTCGACAAATACACCACAAAAAGAGTTTAGATCGAATAGATCTCCACAAGAGAGGGGGAGAACATTCTATTGAGAGCCAAAAAGAGAGAAGAAGCCATCTAGCTAATAACTATGGACCCATAGGTCTGTGGTAAACTACTCACAACTCATCGGAGGGGCAAGGATGTTGATGTAGAGGCCCTCCATGGTTGATTCCCCCTCCGGCAAAGTGCCGGCGAAGGCTCCAACATGTGATCTCGCGGATGCAGAAGGTTACAGCGTCGAAAATTATGTTTCGTGGTGCTCCTGGATGTTTCCTGGGTACATAGGTATATATAGGAGGAAGAAGTACGTCGGTGGCCGCCCGAGGGGCCCACGAGATAGGGGGCGCGCCCTACAGGGGGGGGCAGCCTCCTATCTGATGGCTTCCTCGGAAGATTCTTGACTTGCACTCCAAGCTCTCCGGATCACGTTCGTTCCAAAAATCACGCTCCCGAAGGTCTCATTCCGTTTGGACTCTGTTTGATATTCCTTTTCTTCGAAATACTGAAATAGGCAAAAAAACAGCAATATGGGCTGGGCCTCCGGTTAGTAGGTTAGTCCCAAAAATGATATAAATGTGTAAAATAAAGCCCATAAACATCCAAAAGGGGTAATATAATAGCATGGAACAATAAAAAAATTATAGATACATTGGAGACGTATCAAGCATCCCGAAGCTTAATTCCTGCTCGTCCTCGAGTAGGTAAATGATAAAAAGAGAATTTTTGATGTGGAATGCTACCTAGCATAATTCATAATGTAATTTTCTTTATTGTGGCATGAATGTTTAGATCCAAATGAATACAAAATAAAAGTTCCTATTAACATAAGAAATAGTAATACTTCAAGCATACTAATCAAAGTAATCATGTCTTCTCAAAATAACATGGCTAAAGAAAGTTATCCCTACAAAATCATATAGTCTGGCTGTTGCTCTGTCTTCATCACACAAAGTATTTAATCATGCACAACGCCGATGACAAGCCAAGCAATTGTTTCATACTTTAATAATCTCAAACTTTTTCAACTTTCACGCAATACATGAGCGTGAGCCATGGACATAGCACTATGTGTGGAATAGAATGGTGGTTGTGGAGAAGACAAAAAGGAGAAGATAGTCTCACATCAACTAGGCATATCAACGGGCTATGGAGATGCCCATTAATAGATATCAATGTGAGTGAGTAGGGATTGCCATGCAACGGATGCACTAGAGCTATAAATATATGAAAGCTCAACAAAAGAAACTAAGTGGGGTGCATCCAACTCGCTTGCTCACGAAGACCTAGGGCACTTTTGAGGAAGACCATCATTGGAATATACAAGCCAAGTTCTATAATGAAAAATTCCCACTAGTATATGAAAGTGACAACATATGAGACTCTCTAACATGAAGATCATGGTGCTACTTTGGAGCACAAGTGCGGAAAAAGAGATAGTAGCATTGTCCGTTCTCTCTTTTTCTCTCATTTTATTTTTTTCTTCTTTCTTTTTCTTCTTTCGTTTTTTTCTTTGGCCTTATTTTTTAGGCCTTTCTCTTTTTTTTTCTTTTTTTTCTGTTTGTAAAGTCCGAAGTCTCATCCCGACTTGTGGGGGAATCATAGTCTTCATCATTCTTTCCTCACTAGGACAATGCTCTAATAATGAAGATCATCACACTTTTATGGATTTACAACTCAAAGCTAGAACAAGATATGACTCTATATGAATGCCCCGGGCGGTGTACCGGGATATGCAATGACTCAAGAGCGACATGTATGAAAATTATGAAAGTGGCCTTGCCACAAATACGATGTCAACTACATGATCATGCAAAAAGCAATATGACAAAAGTAATGTGTGTCATATGAACGGAACGGTGGAAAGTTGCATGGCAATATATCACGGAATGTCTATGGAAATGCCATAATAGGTAGGTATGGTGGCTGTTTTGAGGAAGGAGTATGGTGGGTGTATGGTACCGGCGAAAGTTGCACGGTACAAGAGAGGCTAGCAATGGTGGAAAGGTGAAAGGGTGCGTATAATCCATGGACTCAACATTAATCAAAAGAACTCATATACTTGTTGCAAAAATTTAGAAGCCATCAAAAACCAAAGTACTATGCGCATGCTCCTAGGAGGATAGATTGGTAGAAAAAGACCATCGCTCGTCCCCGACCGCCACTCATAAGGAAGACAATCAATAAATAAAATTGTGCTCCAACTTCATCACAAAGCGGTTCACCATACGTGCATGCTACGGGAATCACAAGCTTCAACACAAGCATTCTTTAAATACATAATCACCCAACTAGCATGACTTTAATATTACTACCTCCATATCTCAAAACAATTATCAAGCATCAAATTGATCATAGCATCCAATTCACTTTCTATGATAGTTTTTATTATACCCAACTTGGATGCTCATCATTCTAGGACCAACTTTATGATCATAGAAAATACCATGCTGTTCTAAGAGACTCTCAAAATAATATAAGTGAAGCATGAGAGACTAGCAATTTCTTCAAAATTAAAACACCACCGTGCTCTAAAAGATATAAGTGAAGCACTAGAGCAAAAACTATCAAGCTCAAAAGATATAAGTGAAGCACATAGAGTATTCTAGCAAATTCTAATCAAATAGGCTTCTCCCAAAAGGTGTGTACAGCAAGCATGATTGTGGTAAACTAAAAAGCAAAGACTAATATAATACACCGACGCTCCAAGCAAAACACATATCATGTAGCGAATAAAAATATAGCTCCAAATAAAGTTACCAATGAACGAAGACGAAAGAGGGGATGCCTTCCCGGGGCATCCCCAAGCTTAGGCTTTTGGCTATTCTTGAATATCTTGGGGTTCCATAAGCATCCCCAAGCTTAGGCTCTTGCCACCCTTTGTTCCATAGTCCATAAAAGCTTTACCCAAAAACTTGAAAACTTCACAACACAAAACTCAACAGGAAATCTTATAAGCTCCGTTAGTGAAAGAAAACAAAACCACCACATAAGGTACTGCAATGAAATAATTCCTTATTTAATTTGGTGTTAAAACTACTGTATTACAACTTACTTATGGTTTATAAACTAATTTACTAGCCATAGATGCATTGAAATAAGCAAACAACACACGAAAAACAGAATCTGTCAAAAACAGAACAGTCTGTAGCAATCTGTAACTAACGCAAACTTATGGAACTCTAAAAATCCTACCAAAATAGGAACTACTGGAAAATTTGTTTATTGAACAGCAGCAAAAAGAATCAATGCAAAATCACGTTCCTGTGATTTAACAAAATTATATTCGTGCGTGCAAAGTTTCTGTTTTTCAGTAGAATCAAATCAACTATCATTGTAGGTTATCCTATAGGTTCTACTTGGCACAAACACTAATTAAAAGATAAGAACACATCTAACCAGAAGGTAGATGCAAGATTTATTACTAAACAGGAGCAAAAACAAAAAATATAAAGAAAATTGGGTTGCCTCCCAACTAGCGCTATCGTTAAATGCCCCTATCTAGGCATAAAAGTGAAGATAGATCTAACGAGTGCCATCTTTGGCACTAAATTCATAAGTAGCACACATGATAGATTCATAAGGTAATTTGACTTTCTTTCTTGGAAAGTGCTCCATGCCTTTCTTTAATGTAAATTGGAATCTAATATTCCCTTCCTTCTTATCAATAATCGCACCAATCGTGCTGAGGAAAGGTCTACCAAGAATAATAGGACAAGAAAGATTGCAATCTATATCAAGAACGATAAAATCTACTGGCACCAAATTTCTATTTGCAACAATGAGAACATCATTGATCCTTTCCATAGGCTTTTAAATGGTGGAATCCGCAAGGTGCAAATTTAAAGAGCAATCATCAAGATTATGGAAACCTAGAATATCACATAAAGTTTTCGGAATCGTGGAATCACTAGCACCCAAATCACACAAAGCAAAACACTCATAATCTTTAATTTTAATCTTTATAGTTGGTTCCCACTCATCATTAAGTTTTCTAGGTATAGAAACTTCCAAATTAAGTTTTTCATCATAAGATTGCATCAAGGCATCAACGATATGTTTGGTAAAAGCTTTATTTTGACTATAAGCATGAGGAGAATTAACAACGGATTGCGAAAAGGAAATACACCCTTTTAAAGAACAATTATGATAATAAAATTCCTTGAAATCCGAGATAGTAGGTTCAATATTATTGGAAGTTGAGGATTCTCCAATCTCACTTTTACCAAATTTAGCATCAAGATCTAAAGACTCCGAATTTTTGGGACGCCTTCTAGGCAAAGTTGATTCATCATCAGTCCCATAATCATCAAAATTCATATTGAAAAACATAGATCTAATCGGAGACGTATCAATTACTTTAAGATCATCATCATTATTTTCATGTAATTTTTCTGGTTTAGCGGCCATCTTATTGACTAAGGTGGCTTGCTTGTCAGAAACTTTGGCTATAGCATTTTCAAGCCGGGTAATTTGAGCGTTAACACCATAGAATTCTTTATTCATATCATCTAGTTCTTTGTTCATAAAACCCAAAAAAACATTTTTGTTCCTTAAGCTATTTTCTAAAGAAATTATTATGCTCAAATTGCAAATTCATAAAGCTTCTAATATTTGATTCAATCTCATCCATCCTTCTGAGAAGGTGGTCAGGACCCTTAGGCGCCGCCATAAGGTCAATACAAGCAAACAAGCACACAAAAGAAGGCAAGCGAAAAGAGAGGAGGAGATTGGGAAAGAGAGGGCGAATAAAACGACAAGGGTGAAGTGGGGGAGAGGGAAACGAGAGGCAAATGGCAAATAATGTAAATGCGAGGGAGATGGGTTTGTGATGGGTACTTGGTATGTCTTGACTTGAGCGAAGACCTCCCCGGCAACGGCGCCAGAAATCCTTCTTGCTACATCTTGAGCTTGCGTTGGTTTTCCTCAAAGAGGAGAGGGTGATGCAGCAAGTGTAGCGTAAGTATTTCCCTCAGTTTTGAGAACCAAGGTATCAATCCAGTAGGAGGCTCCTCAAAAGTCCCACGCACCTACACAAACAAACTGAGAACTCGCAACCAACACAATAAAGGGGTTGTCAATCCCTTCACGGCCACTTGCGAAAGTGAGATCTAATAAAGATAGTATGATAAGATAAATATATTTTTGGTATTTTATGATATAGATGCAAAAAGTAAAGATGCAAATAAAAGTAGATTGAAAGCAAATATGATAAGAGATAGACCCGGGGGCCATAGGTTTCACTAGAGGCTTCTCTGAAGATAGCATAAGTATTACGGTGGGTGAACAAATTACTGTCGAGCAATTGATAGAAAAGCGCATAGTTATGAGATTATCTAGGCATGATCATGTATATAGGCATCACGTCCATAACAAGTAGACCGACTCCTGCCTGCATCTACTACTATTACTCCACACATCAACCGCTATCCAGCATGCATCTAGAGTATTAAGTTCATAAGAACAGAGTAACGCATTAAGCAAGATGACATGATATAGAGGGATAAAGTCATGCAATATGATATAAACCCCATCTTTTTATCCTCGATGGCAACAATACAATACGTGCCTTGCAACCATTTCTATCACTGGGTAAGGACACCGGAAGATTGAACCCAAAGCTAAGCACTTCTCCCATGGCAAGAAAGACCAATCTAGTAGGCCAAACCAAACTGATAATTCGAAGAGACTTGCAAAGATAACTCAATCATACATAAAAGAATTCAGAGAAGATTCAAATATTATTCATAGATAAACTTGATCATAAACCCACAATTCATCGGATCTCGACAAACACACCGCAAAAAGAGCTTACATCGAATAGATCTCCACAAGAGAGGGAGAGAACATTGTATTGAGATCCAAAAAGAGAGAAGAAGCCATCTAGCTAATAACTATGGACCCGTAGGTCTATGGTAAACTACTCACAACTCATCGAAGGGGCAAGGATGTTGATGTAGAGGCCCTCCGTGGTTGATTCCCCCTTCGGCAGAGTGTCGGCGAAGGCTCCAAGATGGGATCTCACTGATACAGAAGGTTACGGCGATGGAAATTGTGTTTCGTGGTGCTCCTGGATGTTTTTGGGGTACGTAGGTATATATAGGAGGAAGAAGTACGTCGGTGGCCGCCCGAGGGGCCCATGAGATAGGGGGGCGCGCCCTACAGGGGGGCGCGGCCTCCTATCTTGTGGATTCCTCGGAAGCTTCTTGACTTGCACTCCAAGCTCTCTGGATGACGTTCATTCCAGAAATCACGCTCCCGAAGGTTTCATTCCGTTTGGACTCCGTCTGATATTCCTTTTCTTCGAAATACTAAAATAGGCAAAAAAAACAGCAATATGGGATGGGCCTCCGGTTAGTAGGTTAGTCCCAAAAATGATATAAATGTGTAAAATAAAGCCCATAAACATCCAAAAGGGGTAATATAATATCATGGAACAATCAAAAATTATAGATACGTTGGAGACGTATCAGCAGCCTCCTTGATCTATCTCTATAGATCTTAATACCTAAAATATACACTGCCTCACCAAGGTCCTTCATCGAAAACTTTCCATTCAATGAATCCTTGATCGAGTTCAGCATCGAAACATCGTTCTCGATCAACAATATGTCATCCACATACAAGATCAAAAAACAATATCGAGCTCCCACTTAACTTCTTGTATAAACAAGCGTCCTCTTGGCTTTTGATGAAACCAAGACTAGTGAGGACCTCATCAAAATGAATGTTCCAACACCGAGATGCTTGCCTCAACCCATAAATGGATCTCTTGAGCTTGCATAAATTACTAGCGCTAGTCAGATCGACAAACCCCTCGAGTTGTATCATATACACGTCCTCGGTTAAATTTCCATGAAGGAAAGCCATCTTGACATCCATCTGCCATATCTCGTAATCGAAATATGCCGTTATAGCTAGTACGATCCTCACCGATTTCAGCATCGCTACGGGCGAGTAAGTCTCGTCGTAGTCAATTCCTTGAACTTCTCCATAACCTTTAGCGACAAGCCGAGCTTTGTGGATCTGAACATTTCCATCTTCATCGGTTTTTTTCTTAAAGACCCATTTGCAACCAATGGCTGTTACGCCAGGCAGCGAATCAACCAAGTACCAAACTTGATTCTCATCCATGGACTTTAACTCGGATCTCATGGCCTCTATCCATGCTTTAGAATCTGGGTTCACCATCGCTTCCGCATATGTGGCTGGCTCGTCGCTTTCTAGCAACAATACATCGCGCACTCTGCGGATCATCGCTTTCTAGCAACAATACATCGCGCACTCTGCGCAATCTTTCCGACCTCTGTGGTTCCGGTGCCGCTTCCACTACGGGTTCCTTGACAGACTCCGGTATGATCTCATCACCAGTCGAGCCGTCCCCGAGTGGCCCTCGAATTTCTTTGAGTCGGACCGTCTTCCCGACTGAGAAACTCTTTCTCAAGGAAAACCTTGTTCTGAGCAACAAATACTTTGTTCTCTTCCCGGTTGTAGAAGCTATATCCCAAGGTTTCCCTTGGATATCCCATGAATAGGCATTTATCTGACTTGGGTGTAAGCTTGTCTGACATGAGTCGCTTGACAAATGCTTCACAACCCCAAATCTTTAGAAAAGACAAACTGGGAGACTTCCCGGTCCACATCTCATGTGGTGTCTTGTCTACAGATTTTGATGGTACCCTGTTAAGTGTGAAAGCTGCAGTTTCTAGAGCTTATCCCCAGAATGACAAGGGTAAATCCGATTTGCTCATCATTGACCAGACCATGTACAACAAGGGCCTATTCCTTATTTCTGACACGCCGTTTCTTTGTGGCGTACCCGAAGGTGTGAGCTGAGGTACTATACCTCGGATTTTCAGATGATCATCAAACACCTGGCTCATGTACTCACCTCCACGATCTGATCATAGAAGTTTTATAGTCTTGCGGAGCTGATTCTCAACCTCGTTCCGAAACTCTTTGAACTTTTCAAAAGTTTCCTACTTCTGCCTCATCAAATAGATATATCCATATCTACTCAAGTCGTCGGTAAAAGTCACGAAGTACTGATAGCCACCTCTCGTAGTTATGCTCATTGGACCACAAACATCACTATGTATAAGTTCCAACAACTTGGATGCCCTCTCGCAACTCTTTGAGAAAGGAGACTTAGTCATCTTGCCGAGCAAGCATGATTCACATGTCTCGAATGACTCAAAGTCGGACAAAGTTAGGAGCCCATCATCATGGAGCTTCTTCATGCATTTCAGACTAATGTGTCGAAGCCAGCAATGCTAGAAGTACGTTGGATTTATCTCATTAGGCTTATGCCTCTTGACATTCAGGTTATAGACCAGTTCCTGTTTTAGATTCAATATAAAAAGCCCATCAACAATGGGTGCATAGCCATGGAACATACCATTCAAATAAAACAAACAACCATTGCCCTTTAAATTGAATCCATAATCCTGACTCATCAAGCATGAGGCAGAAATAATGTTTGGACTAAGTGCAGGAATGTAATAACAATTATTTAATTCCAAAATAAATCTAGAAGGAAGTTGGAGCTGCATCGTGCCGACCTCCAACGCAGCAACTCTTGCTTTGTTGCCGACCCTGATGTCAATCTCCCCTTGTTCCACTCACCTAGTTCTTTCCAGCCCTTGCATCGAGTTGCAAATATGAACAATCGATCATGTATCAAATAGGAAATATCATTGATTACATCCAAGGACTATCTTTATTCATAAACACATAGGAAATATCATCATACATGATTGCCTCTAGGGCATATCTCCAACATGAGTGACAAGACCCTAAGCTTGGGGATGCCCAAGGCGCCCACAAGGTAATATTCATGGAAGATCCAAGCAACTAAGCTTGGGGATGCCCCGGAAGGCATCCTCTCTTTCGTCTTCAACATTATCAGTAACCTCACTTGGGACTATATTTGCATTCGGCACATGATATGGGTTTTTCTTGGAGCGTCATTTTATTTTGTTACGAGTTCTTTCTATTATTTACAATAATGTTTTGCATCTTTTGTTTTAATAGAAGTGTCAAGGATAGCTTTCCACATGCTTATTTTGCAAGTATATGAGTTGCTATTTCAAAATAGAAAGTTTATCGATGTTGCAAAAATTCCCGAGAAAAGTCAGAATGTGATAAAATGTAGAATTTTTTTGCACAACAAGCTATGGTAAATTTTCTATAGTGTGGTAAATTTTCAGAAATTTTGGAGTTGCAGAAGTATGAATATTCTTGCATTCTTTACATAGTGTACTCTTTTGACAGATTGCTGTAATGTTTGCTTGTTTAATAATTCTATTTGAGGATAGGAGTGTTAAATATGCATAGGCATTTAGTATGCAATGTTAATAATTTTAGTGATTTGCTGAAGTAGAGAATGATAAGGGTTTTGCATTGATTTATACTGACTTATCTCACGAGTTCTTGTTGAGTTTTGTGTGGCTGAAGTTTTTAAGATTAAGGGAAACCGTGATATAAAAGGAATTAAGGAGACACAAAAGCTCAATCTTGGGGATGCCCAAGGCATCCCAAGATAATATTTCAAGAAGTCTCAAGCATCTAAGCTTGGGGATGCCCCAGTAGGCATCTCGCCTTTCTTCATCAACAACTATAGGTTAGTATCTGTTGAGCCTAAGTTTTTGCTTCTTCACATGAATTGTTATATTCTTGGAATGTCATTTTTTGCTTGCTGTTTTAATAACATACTTAGATCTAAAAGTTTTTAAATAAAATAGAGTCCTCAAATAGCTACCCATTTACATGACTAACCGCTTGAACTTCACTTATATCTTTTTGGAGTAGTTTGTTATTTACTCTTGTGCTTCACTTATATCCTATGAGTAATTTGTTGAATGAATTGAATATCATGAAATTGAAATTATATGTTCATATCATACCTAGTAGTATCCTCACATTGGCTTTAGAAAGTGAAATCTTTTGTAGCTTGACAATCACAATATTGGTCATACAAGCAATTCATGAATGATTAGTATAAGGAAGAGAACTTTCACATACAGATATATTACCTTGAACATCTTCTATGATTGTGAATACCCATTAATTATTTTCAAAGTTGAGCAAATTAGTTGAAGTTGGACAAGGAGGACAACGTAATGAGTTATGGTTGTGTATATTTGCATAGAAGTTATATTGTTATGGATCCTCCAACATGTGGTGTTTTCCTAGGATTTGCTAGCCAAAAATTCGTACTAAGTAGAGATACTACTTGTGCATCCAAAAACCCTTACACCCAGTTCCTTGCGTGTCCACCATACCTACCTATGGATTTAATAAGATCCTTCAAGTAAGTTGTCATCGGTGCATAAAGCAATAAAAATTGCTCCTAAATATGTTTGATCTTTTATTGTAAGGAAAATTTAGTGTTGTACGAACTTGTGATGGCAAAGTAATCAAAGCAATGAACTGCATAATAAAGGTTGCTATTGTAAGGGGCAATATAATGCGACGTTTCTTTGCATTAAGAGCTTGGGCATCCAAATAAAAAGCGCATGAAAACCTCTACTTACCTCTGTGAAGGGCCTATCTTTTACTTTTCAATATTTACTTTTATGCAAGAGTCAATAGTATGCATTCTCATTTAGACCTCAAATATTCTCTAGTTGGCAAGCATCATGTGGTGGGGAAAGATCTAGGCACATATGACTAGTCAAATATACTTGATCATGAATTATATTGTTGACAATTATCTCTATGATAAATGAGTTGGGAGGCGAAACATTAAACCCCTATCTTTCTCTGTGTTTGTTGGATGCAATTTCTAAGAATATGATTTGAGTACTAGCAATCATAGAAGACTCTATGATGATTGAGTATGTGGAGCTCTTACTTAGACTTTGTTGAATACGTTGAATTGCAATTGCTTGGTGACTGAGAACATATGTTGTTAAGTTTCAAGAGAATTCATTGTTTGAACCTTAACATGTGAATTGGTTGGTACTTTAACATGATTAGATTTATGAGAAAGAGTTGTTGTTATAATGCTAGGAAAAGTGATTGAAATTAACATTGATCAAACTTATGCACTTTGCTAGCATTCACACTTCATAAATTATTTCTTTTATCATTTACTTACTCGACGATGAGTAGGAATTAAGCTTGGGGATGCTGATACGTCTACAACGTATCTATAATTTATGAAGTATTCATGCTGTTATATTATCATTATTGGATGTTTTACAATCATTTTATAGCAACTTTATATCATTTTTGGGACTAACCTATTGACATAGTGCCCAGTGCTAGTTGCTCTTTTTGCTTGTTTTTTACATCGCAAAAAATCAATACCAAACGGAGTCCAAACATAGCGAAATTTTTTGTAGAATTTTTATGGACCAGAAGACACAACTTGGGAAAAAGAAGTACCCGAGGGGGGCACAACACACCTAAGCGTGCCTAGGGGCCCATGCGCGCCCTGGTGGGTTGTGCCCATGTTGGTGGCCTCCCGCACCACCTCTTTGACCTATAAATTCCCAAATATTCCAAAAACCCTAGGGAAGTCGATAGATCAGAAGTTCTGCCGCCATAGTCTCTAGCCACGAAAAACCAATCTAGACCCCGTTTGGGCACTCCACTGATGGGGGGGGGGGGGAATCATCACCAGAGGCCATCTTCATCATCCCTATGGCCACCATGATGATGAGGGAGCAATAGCTTGGTGTTATTTTAGTACGAACTCTAGGATAGATTGTACCTTTGTGGTGGTTTTGTACCCTACAAATATCTTTTCTTATGTTCTCTGCTATATAAGAACTTTGGAGTGATTCTTCATCACACATGAGGGATGGTTATATAATCCAATTACATTAGCATTATTGGGAGATTGCACTAGCGAAAGTACGAACCCTAGGCCTCATTTTCAAGCATTGCAATACCATTTGTGCTCACTTTTGTTACTTGCTACCTTGCTGTTTTCTATTGTCACTATTACAAAAATCAATATCTAGTATCCAAATTACACATGTATCACCATCTCTTCACCAAACTAGTGCACCTATACAAATTACCAATGTATTTGGTGTGTTGGGGACAAAAGAGACTCTTTGTTATATGGTTGCAGGGTTGTTTGACAGAGACCATCTTCATCCTACGCTCACGGATTGATAAACCTTAGGCCATCCACTTGAGGTAATATTACCACTATCCTACAAAACTCTGATCTTGGAGGCCCAACATGAGTCTACAAGAATAAAGTTGCGTAGTAGACGTCAGGCACCCAAAACTAGAACTTCACTCTTAGAAAAATTAATCTTAAGCCCAGAGAGCTCCTCGAAACAGAGTAGGAGGAATTTTAAGTTCGCGATGAATCAACCAGAGTTCTCAACCAGGATGATAGTATCATTAGCATATTACAAGTGCGGAACACCACTCGGGATCACATGGAATACAACCAGGGAGCTATGGCCCGTGGTAGCAACACGGTTGAGAATGCAAGAAAAGGCACGAGCCATGAAATTAAAGAGGAGAGGAGAGATAAGATCCCCTTGTCTAAGGCCCCTACCGTTCTTGAAGAAAGGGCTCACCAGCCTATTCACATTAACAGTTGTGTGTCCCCCACAGTCAAGCTGCATGAGATGGTGCATGTAGGCGCCTTCGAAACCCTTGGCCAAAAGCACGCCACGGAGGAAATCCCAGTTAACCGAATCGTACGCTTTCTCGAAGTCCAGTTTGAGAATCACTGTGTTATGGTAAGTAAAGCTTTTTCATGCCAAGAAGCCTTACTTATCATAGAACCACAGATGTCCTTGTTAGGCGATGGAGACGCACTAATAAGTAGGAAACCTAGGTGGACAAGTCATTAACTTTGTATGTGACTTCGACAGTGATACATCTCCGTCGTATCTATAATTTTTTATTGTTCCATTCAAATATTATACAACTTTCACATACTTTTGGTAACAATTTATATGGTTTAGTGGACTAACATATTGATCCAGTGCCTAGTGCCAATTCATGTTTGTTGCATGTTTTTTGTTTCGCAGAATATCAACAAAGTCCAAACGCGATAAAAATTTATGGAGACTTATTTTGGAATATATGTGATTTTTGGGAGGTGGAATCAATGCACACGGAGGCCTTGATGTCTGCCAGAACTACGTTGGTATTTCCCCAAAGAGGAAGGGATGATGCAGTATAGCGATGGTAGGTATTACCCTCAGTGATGAGACCAAGGTTACCAAACCAGTAGGAGAACCTCCTCACACCACATAAACAGCCCCTGCACACAAATAATAAATACTCGCAACCCGACTGTTAAAGGGGTTGTCAATCCCTTTCAGGTATGACGCCTAAAGATAGGAAAATAATGTGAGATAAAAGTGGTAGATAGGAAAAATAGATCGTGGAACAAATAAACTGCATCAAAGTATTTTTGTATTTTTGGTTTAATAGATCTGATAATAAATGCAAAGGAAAATAGATCGCAAAGGCAAATATGATGAAAAGAGACCCAGGGGCCGTAGGTTTCACTAGTGGCTTCTCGTGAAAAAATAGCAAATAGTGGGAAAACAAGTACTGTTGGACAATTGATAGAACTTCAAATAATCATGACGATATCCAGGCAATGACCATTATATATGCATCACATCCAACTTTAGTAGATCGACTCCTGCCTGCATCTACTACTATTACTCCACACATCGACCGCTATCTAGCATGCATCTAGTGTATTAAGTTCATGGAGAAACAGAGTAGTGCAATAAGAATGATGACATGATGTAGATAAGATGTATTTATGTAGAAATAGACCCCATCTTGTTATCCTTAATGACAACGGTACATACACTTCGTTTCCCTTTCTGTCACTGGGATCAAGAACCGTAAGATCGAACCCATCACAAAGCACCTCTTCCCATTGCAAGATAAATAGATCAAGTTGGCCAAACAAAACACAAACATCGGAGAAGAAATACGAGGCTATAAGCAATCATGCATATAAAAGATCAAAGAAGACTCAAATAACTTTCATGGATAAAAACATAGATCTAATCATAAACTCAAAGTTCATCGGATCCCAACAAACACACCGCAAAAAGACTTACATCATATGGATCATCAAGAGTTCATTGTATTGATAATCAAAAGAGAGAGAGGAAGCCATCTAGCTACTAACTATGGACCCGCAGGTCTACACAGAACTACTCACGCATCATCGGAGAGGCACCAATGGAAGTGGTGAACCCCTCTGTGATGGTGTCTAGATTTGATCTGGTGGTTCTGGACTCTGCGGCGGCCGGAATTGATTTTCGTCGGCTGCCCTAGGGTTTCCGGAATATTGGGGTATTTATAGAGCAAACAGGCGGTTCAGGGGGCACTCGAGGTGGGCACAACCCACCTGGGCACGCCTGGGCCCCCAGGCGCGCCCTGGTGGGTTGTGCTCCCACCGGAGCACCTCAAGTGTTTTCCTGGCCCACTGGATGTCTTCTGGCCCAAAAAAATCCTCAAGAAGTTTCGCTGCATTTGGACTCCGTTAGATATTGATTTCCTGTGATGTAAAAAACATGCAGAAAACAGCAACTGGCAGTAGGCACTATGTCAATAGGTTAGTACCAAAAAATGATATAAAATGACTATAAAATGATTGTGAAACATCCAAGAATGATAATATAACATCATGGAACAATAAATATTAATAGACACATTGGAGACGTATCAGCATCCCCAAGCTTAATTCCTGCTCGTCCTCGAGTAGGTAAATGATAAAAATATAATTTTTGATGTGGAATGTTGTCTAACATGTTCATCACATTTCTTTTATTTATAGCATGGACATTTGGACTTTTATATGATTCAAAGCAATATTCTAGTTTTGACATGAAGACTTTACTACTCAAGCATACCAACAAGCAACCATGTCTTTCAAAATATCAACACTAAAGCAAGTTATCCCTAGCCCATTATGCTCAATCATTGTTCCATTCATGAAACACACTCGAATATTAGCTACACCCAATGCTCAAATACGGTCATAGTGCCCCTTAGTTGGTGCTTTATAGGAGAAGATGGAGACTCAAATTCAAAATAAAAATTGCATAAGTAAAAGAAAGGCCCTTCGCAGAGGGATGTAGGGGTTTGTAGAGGTGCCAGAGCTCAAAGCTTAAGTTGAGGGATAAAAATATTTTTGAGAGGCATACTTTTCCCACCAACGAAAACAACTTAGATCTCCCAACACTTTCCATGCTAGATACATCATAGGTGGTTCCAAAACAGAAAATAAAGTTTATTCCTTTTTCCACCATTACTTTCACTTTCCAGGGCTAGCCAAATCCAAGGTTGCCCTCCATACCAAGACTTTCCAAGGAATTTATTATTTGATAACAAAAAGTAAATTCATTTTTCTTTTCGGGACTGGGCATCCCTAATACCTTTGTCGTACTCTCATGCAATGACAAGTGAATAAACACTCATCATGAGAATAACACATCTAGAATGGAAAATATTGGTCACCCCTCACCGCCTCGCGAGCGGTAGAGCACACAAAAGAGAAATTTATTTTGAAAATTAGAGATGGCACATGCAAATTTGCTTAGAACGACATGGAAGTACCGCATATAGGTAGATATAGTGGACTCATGAGGCAAACTGGTTTAAAGGGTTTTGAATGCACAAGCAGTGATCATACTTAGTGCAAAATTAAGGCTAGCAAAAAGATGGACAAGCGCCCAAACAAAAAGCGAAAAATCTCTTACCCGACCATTAAGCATAAGTAACACCAAATAATGCACCATAAGTAGGATATAAATTTCATTGCACAACTGTTGACTTTCATGCTTGCATAGGGAATCACAAACCTTAACATCAATTTTCTTACTAAAGCACAATTACTCATCGACATGACTCACATTTCATATCGTCATATCTCAAAACTATTACTAAGAATCAAGTTTATTTTGTCCAATGATCTTCATGAAAGTTTTTATTATATCCTCCTTGGATATCTATCACTTAGGGACTATTTTCATATGTTGCTTTTGATAAGCTCAAACAAATATAAGTGATGAACAGGAGCATAATTTTTCTTTCTCTCAAAATAATCTAAGTAAAGCAAGAGAGAATTTCTGAAAATTTTACTAAATCCCAAATAAATCTAAGTGAAGCATGAGAGCATTTCTTCAAAAATAACAAAGAACAGCGTGCTCAAAAAGATATAAGTGAAATACTAGAGCAAATCCATGGCTCTAAATATTTAAGTGATGCATAGGAGCAAGCATAGCATAATTTTTAGCTCTCTCAAAAAGGTGTGTTCAGCAAGGATTCAACACTTAAAACACAAAGAAAAACAAGCAAAGACTCGTATCATACAAGATGCTCCAAACAAAACTCATAATATGTGACGAATAAAAATATAGCTTCAAGTAAAATACCGATGGCTGTTGGAAGAAAGCGGGGATGCCACTCGGGGGCATCCCAAGCTTAGTTGCTTGCTACTTCTTGAATATTATATTGGGGTGCCTCGAGTATCCCCATGCTTAGCCTTTTGCTAATCCTTGTTCCTTCATCCATCGTAAGATCACCCAAAACATGAAAACTTCAATCACACAAAACTCAACAAAACCTTTGTGAGATCCGTTAGTATAAGAAATCAAACCACTACTATAAGTACTATTGAAAACCTATTCATATTTTGTTTTTCCATTATATTTACTGTATTACAACTTTTCTATGGCAAAACGCATCAAAGAAAACCATAGAATCATCAAAACAAGCACACACCGCAAAAAAACAGAATCTATCAAATACAAAACAGTCTGTAGCAATCTAATATTTTGAATACTTCTGTAATTCCAAAAATTCTTAAAAAATTGGATTCACATGGAAATTTTGTGAGCGAAAAAGTTTCTGTTTTTCAGCAAGATCAAATCAACTTTTACCCAAATCATCCCAAAGGCCTTGCTTGGCACAAACACAAATTTAAACCACCAAAACACATCTAACCAGAGGTATTATTGTATATTTTATTGAAAACAACAAGAAAACCAAAAAGCAAAAAGATACAAGTTGGGTTGCCTCCCAACGAGCGTTATTGTTTTACACCCCTAGCTAGGCATAACACGTAGGATCTAACTTTTGTCATCCTTATCTCTAGATCCATTAGATGCCCTCATGATTGATTCATATGGTGGCCTAATTCTTGTTCTAGGGAAGTGTTCCATTCCCTTCCTTAGTGGAAATTGAAATTTAATATTGCCATCTTTCATATCAATCACGGCCTAGGTATCTTTCATAATATTGCCTTCTTTCATATCAATAGGTTAGTACCAAAAAATGATATAAAATGACTATAAAATGATTGTAAAACATCAAAGGATGATAATATAACAGCATGGAACAATCAAAAATTATAGACACGTTGGAGACGTATCAGGCCCACGACCTCCACTACCCACCAGGGCGCGACCGGCCCCCCTGGTGCACGGTGGTGCCTAGTGGGCACACTGTAAGTCTGTTGGGGCTCTTTTTCGGTCGCAAGGAAGTCTATATCTAGGAAAAATTGTGTCAAAATTTTAGCGCCATCGGAGTTCTGGATCTCTAGATATTTAAGAAACGGTTTTCGGCCAGAATACAGGAGCGTGAAACACAAGAGAACATAGAGATAGATCCAATCTAGGAGGGGCTCCTGCTCCTCCGCCACCATTGAGGACATGTACCAGAGGGGGAAACCCTCCTCCATCTAGGGGGGAGGTCAAGGAAGAATAAGAAGGAGGGGGCCTCTCTCTCCCTCTCCCCAGATGGTGCCGGAGTGTCGTCGGGGAAAGGATCATGACGGTGATCTACATCAACAACCATGTTACCATCAACACCAACTTTCTCCCCCTCTATGCAACAGTGTAACCTCTCCATTCCCGCTGTAATTCTCTACTTAAACATGGTGCTCAACACTATATATTATTATCCAATAACATGTGGTTATCCTATGATGTTTGAGTAGATCTGTTTTGTCCTATCGGTTGATTGATAATCATGATTGATTTGAGTTGTATATTTTATTTTGGTGATGTCCTATGGTGCCCTCCATGTCATGCAAACATGAGGGATCCCCACTATAGGGTGTTGCAATACGTTCATAATTTTCTTATGGTGGGTGGCGTGAGTGACTGAAACACATATTCGAGTAAGTGGGTTGTTGTGTATGGGAGTAAAGAGGACTTGATACTTAATGCTATGGTTGGGTTTTACCTTAATGATCTTTGGTAGTTGCGGATGCTTGCTAGAGTTGCAATCATAAGTGCATATGATCCAAGTACAGAAAGTATGTTAGCTCATGCCTCTCCCTCATATAAAATTGCAACAATGATTGTCGGTCTAGTTTTCGATTGCCTAGGGACAAATAACTTTCTTGCGTGAAAAAAGCTTTCTAGTAAACAACTAACTTTTATTATCTTGCAAATTACTTGTAGTTTTGTTCTTGCGAAGTACTTCTAGTTTTATACTTGTTCTAGGTAAAGTAAACGTTAAGTGTGCATAGAGTTGTATTGGCGGTCGATAGAACTTGAGGAAATATTTATCGTAAAAGGCTACAAACGATCCCCTATGCTTGTGGGTTATCAGACAGCTATAATCCAATTAGATGTCCCTTTATGAAAACTAGCAAAGTGGTCCGCTCAATGCGCGAACAACACCTTCTAGCCGCCTGCCACATTTTATCATTGAACTTCTTATATAATGTGAGATTACAAAAATTCTAGAATCCATTTGAATATTTTGCATATCATCTATTATTTTTGTTACATAACTATTAGTGAAAATTAATAAAATCCTAAAGAATAAGCACTAAATTAAATGTATCATTTCGCACCCAATGTACTAATATTTTATTGAAATTTCCCAAATCTACCAATGTTTTTTTTCTGGAGTTTAATTATGTTAGTACTTTGAAAGAGATTAAACATTAGAGATGCTGTTATATTATTATATTTCATGTAGTCTTGCATTCTAAAGAATCACAATATTTACTTGGATTCTATTATATGTGTACACTTTAGAATATATGACTCCAGCAAAACTTGTAGTCAAAATTGTGTAGTACATTCACACACACAAAACCATTACAACTCATGTACTACAACAGATGGAGGAGTATAGTTCTCTTTTTGTCGATTACCATGCTGGAGGTGATTCGATGAATGCAGTTATAATGAGATCTTTGGTGCTCAGTTACATACAAATTTATGTCTTGTATATTCGTATGATAATTAAACATTGAACTTGGATTGTGGGGATACTACAAACAAGAATATTAAAAGTTTCAAGCACTATGCCTTAATAGAGAAGTTTGGATCATGATATATCTCTATTATTGTACTCCAAAGATTCATGTATGCCAACATCATGATAATTTCACAACCTTCTAAAGTTGCAAAAATTACAAACTGACACCGTTTTTTATTTAAGCTGCACAAGATGAAAAATATGTCCGGCAATTACCATTGTATATCCAGAACTTGGTAGATGACAAATGAATTCCAAGTTGGTTGGAACCTTTAGTAAATTCTCAACATAAATATGAAGCAAGCATGCTGTTAGATCTTCTCCTATTCCCTGTAATTTATTCTTGTATTAAGTGTTTTGTTGGTCATGTAGAAAAGCACATACCATATAATATAACACACTTATAAATCATATTGTCTTAATTTTGATTGCAACATAATTTATGTTACCTTTGCGGTGCAACATTGTTCAGTAATATATGGTACAATAGAACATGCCGACATTATGTGACAAAACCGACAAGGCTATAGATTCATAGTTTGTTTTCGTTACAACTATTGGATAGATAGAGAAAGTAGGAGGGAGTTCATGGCCTTCTCTAGCTGATTGGGTATGATGGATGTCCTCATCAGTCATCGGTGTGAGATGTTCTATAATGTTGCCATGAATTTTGGCTAAGGAAGAGATTAGCACAAATTTTGGAAAAGGGGACACCAGAGGTGTTGCCGAGAGGGAACACCAGGAGAGAGTTGTCGATGAGGAGGAGGGCCTGGCCTGTGGAGGTCGCGTCACGGGCGGCTGCTGCAGCCATGGAATCTATAGGTGGAGACAAGGTTGGCAACCGTTGTCAAGCGCTACACTGATATGTCTCTGTCATATCTATAATTTTCTATTGTTTCATGCCAATATTCTTCAACTTTCATGTACTTTTGGCAACATTTTATATTATTTTTTGGGACTAACATATTTATCCAGTGCCCAGTGCCAGTTCTTGTTTCTTGCATGGTTTTTGTTTTGTAGAATATCCATATCAAACAAAGTCCAAACAAAATAAAAATTTATGAAGATTTATTTTGGAATATATGTGATTTTTGGGAAGAGGCATCAACACAAGATGGTGCTCCTGGGCCCTATGAGGCACCAGGGTGCGCCCAGGGGATAGGGAGCGACGTGGTACCTCGTGAGGCCCTCCTAAGGTGGTTGCAACCCTTCTTTTGCTGTAAGAAAGATAATATCTGGAAAAAATCGTGTTGAAATTTCAGCCCAATCGGAGTTACGGATCTTCACAAATTTAAGAAATGGTTTTCGGCGAGAGAAGAGGAACGTGAAACAGAACAGAACAGAGAGAGAGAGAGAGAGAGAGAGAGAGAGAGAGAGAGAGAGAGAGGAGAGGAGAGAGAGAGATAGAGATAGATAGATAGATAGATAGATAGATAGATAGATAGATAGATAGATAGATAGATAGATAGATAGATAGATAGATAGATAGATAGATAGAGATCCAATCTTGGAGGATCTCCTGCCCCTCCGCCACAATGGCGGCCATGGACCAGAGGAGGAACTCTCCTCCCATCTAGGGGGTGAATCGTCTCCAATGTATCTATAATTTTTTATTGTCCCATGCTGTTATATTATGAATCTTGGATGTTTATATTCATTTTATAGCAAATTTATATAATTCTTTGGGACTAACCTATTGACATTGTTGATACGTCTATTTTGCATCATGTTTTTATGTTGATATTTATAGCATTATGGACTCTTATTTCACTTTATGGTACAATTCTTATGCCTTTTCTCCCTTATTTTTCAAGGTTTGCATGAAGAGGGAGAACGCCGATAGCTGGAATTCTGGACCGGAAAGGAGCAAATCTAAGATACCTATTCTGCATAACTCCAAAGGTCCTAAAACTTTATGGAGAATTGTTTTGGAATATATAAACAATATTTGGGCGAAGGAACAACAGAAGGGGCCCCACCAGGTGGCCATTAGCCCGGGGGCGCGCCCCTTGAGCTTATGGGCTCCCTGGCCCGCCCCCGGTGCCTATCTTCTGCCACATGGAGGGTTTTGACCTAAAAAATCATAAGGAAGCTTTCAGGATGAAGCACCGCCATATCGAGGCGGAACCTGGGCACAAGCAATCTAGGGCGCCGGCGGAGCTATTCTGCCGGGGAAACTTCCCTCCGGGAGGGGAAATCCAAAGCCATTGTCATCACCAACACTCCTCTCATCGAGGGAGGATCAATCTTCATCAACATCTTCACCAGCACCATCTCCTCTCAAACCCTAGTTCATTTCTTGTGTTCAACCTTTGTCTCAAAACCTCAGATTGGTACCTGTGGGTTGCTAGTAGTGTTGATTACTCTCTATAGTTGATGCTAGTTGGTTTATTTGATGGAAGATCATATGTTCAGATCCTTAATGATATTTATTACCTCTCTGATCTTGAACATTACCATGCTTTGTGAGTAGTTACCTTTCTTCCTAAGGACATGGGAGAAGTCTTGTTATAAGTAATCATGTGAATTTGGTATTCGTTTGATATTTTGTTGAGATGTATGTTGTCTTTCCTCTAGTGATGTTATGTGAATGTCGACTACATGGAACTTCACCATGATTTGGTCATAAAGGAAGGCATTGGAATTAATAAGTAGATGATGGGTTGCTAGAGTGGAAGAAGCTTAAACCCTAGTTTATGCGTTGCTTCGTAAGGGGATAATTTGGATCCACATGTTTCATGCTATGGTTAGATTTATCTCAATTCTTTTTTGTAGTTGCAGATGCTTGCGAGAGGGGTTAATCATAAGTGGTAGGCTTGTCCAAGTAAGGCATCCCCTCTTTCTTCTAACGACCAGCGGTAATTTTACTTTGAGCTATATTTTTATTCGTCACATATCATGAGTTTTGCTTGGAGCGTCTTGTATTATCTGAGTCTGTGCTTGTTTTGATTTTTTAGTTTTTCGCAATTATCCTTGCTGGAAAAACCTATTTGAGAGAGCCCTAATGATGCTATGATTTGTTAGAATTGCTCTATGTGCTTCACTTAAAAAATTTTGAGCTATGGAATTGCTCTAGTGCTTCACTTATATCTTTCTGAGCACGGTGGTGTTTTAATTTTGAAGAAATATGCTCTCGTGCTTCACCTAGATTATTTTGGAGTTAGTAAAATTTTAAAGAAATATCCTCTCATGCTTCACTTATATTATTTTGAGAGATGAAAATTATTTTGAAGAAATTTGTGCTCCCGTTCTTCACTTAGATTTGTTTGAGAGCTTTCTTAGTAGCAATGGTAATATATGAAATTAGTCCCAAATTGATAGATATTCAAGAGTGGTATAATAAAAACTTTCATGAAGATCAATGGATGTTAAAAACTTGATTCCTTGTAATAGTTTTGAGATATGATGACAATAATATATGAGTCATGTTGGTAAGTAATTACGCTTTAGTAAGAATATTGGTGTTAAGGTTTGTGATTCCCTATGCAAGCGCGAAATTCAATAGTTATGCAATGAAATTACATCCTACTTGTGGTCCATTGTTCAGTGTTAGTTTTGTTTAATTCTCTTTTATGATTGTTTTCATTTCTTGGTTGGTCGCTTCTCAATCTATTTGCTACCATCCATTTGTACTAAGTAGGAATAATACTTGTGCATCCAAACTCCTCAAACCAAGTTGTGCCAAATGAGTCCACCATACCTACCTATATGTGGGATTTCCATGCCGTTCCAAGTAAATTTGTATGTGCCAACTCTAATTTTCAAAATGAATTTCCTTTGTGTGTGCCCGTACCGCTCATGAAGCGGCAGGGGGTGCCAATATTTTCCATGCTAGATATTTTATTCTCAAGATGAGTGTTTATTCACTTGTCATTGCACGAGAGTGTGGCAAGGTAATAGGGATGCCTAGTCCCGAAATGCAAAAAAATATATTTATGTTGTTCAATATTAAATTCCTTGGAAAGTGTTAGTATGGAAAGCGCCTGTGGATACGACTAGCCATGGACTGTGAAAGAACGATGGAAAAGGAATAAACTTTAATTTCTATTTGGGAACCGCCTATGATTTATCTAGCATGGAAAGTATTGGGAATTCTCAGTCGTTTTCATTGACGGCAAAAGCATGCCTCTCAAAATAATTTTATCTCTCAGTTTAAGCTTTGAGCTCTGGCACCTCTACAAATCGCTTCTTCCCTCTACGAAGGGCCTATCTATTTATTTTGTGCAATTTTTATTTTTTATTGAGTCTCCACCTTCTCTTATAAAGCACCAACTAGGGAACACTATTATCATACTTGTGCACTGGGCATACTTAATATTTGAGTGTGTTTTATGAATGGATCAATGATTGGGCATAATGGGCTAGGGATAGCTTTCTTTAGTGTTGATATTTTGAAAGACATGGTTGCTTGTTGATATGTGTGTTGAAGTCTTCATGTCAAATATAGACTATTGCTTTGAATCATCTAAAAGTCCAAATGTCCATGCTACAAAAGAGAAGATTATGAGATGAACATCTTAGGCAACATTCAACATCAATTTTTTTTTTCATTTACCTACTCGAGGATGAGCAGGAATTAAGGTTGGGGATGCAGATACGTCTCCAATGTATCTATAATTTTTTATTGTTGCATACTGTTATATTATCAATCGTGGATGTTTTTTATTCATTTTATAGCAACTTTATATCATTTTTTGGGACTAACCTATTGACATAGGGCCTAGTGCAGGGTGTTGTTTTTTGTTTTTTTACTTTTCAGAATATCCATATCAAACGGAGTCCAAATGCAGTGAAACTTTTTGGAAAAATTTTCTACCCACAAGACACCTAGGAGGCCCAAGAGTTGCACCAGAGGAAGCCCATGGGGCCCACTAGGCACCAGGGCGTGCCAGAGGCCCTTGGCACGCCTTGGTGGTAGTGGGGCCCACGGGAGTCTCCTCCACCGCCTCTCAGCTCTATAAATACCCAAATATTCTAGAAACCCTAGGGGAGTCGAGACATTGGAGTTTCCACCGTCGTAACTTCCAGAACCATGAGATCCAATCTAGAAGCCTTTTCCGGCACCTTGCCAGAGGGGTCAACGATCACGGAGGGGTTCTTCATCATCACCCTTGCCCCTTCAATAGGCAGTAGCTAGATGACTTCTTCTCTCCTTTTGATCTTCAATACAATGTTCTCCTTGATGTTCTTGGAGATCTATTTGATGTAACTCTTTTTTTGCGGTGTGTTTGTTGGGATCCGATGAATTGTGAGTTTATGATCAGATCTATCTATGAATATTATTAGAATCTTTGTTGAACTCTTATATGCAGGATTGTTATAGCCTTGTATTTCTTCTCCGAAACTTTGGTTTGGTTTGGCCAAATAGATTGATTTTTCTTGCGATGGGAAGATGTGCTTTGTGATGGGTTCAATCTTGCGGTGCTCAATCTCAGTGACAGAAAGTGACATGACACACATGTATCATTGCCATTAAGGATAAAAAGATGGGGTCTATTCCTACATGAATAGATCTTGCCTATATCATGTCATCGTTCTTATTGCATTAGTCGTTTCTTCATGAACTTAATACACTAGATGCATGCTGGATAGCGGTCGATGTGTGGAGTAATAGTACTAGATGCAGAATCGTTTTGGTCTACTAATCTTGGATGTGATGCCTATATACATGATCATTGCCTTGGATATCATCATAATTATTTTCTTTTCTATCAATTGCCTGACAGTAATTTGTTTACCCACCGTATGCTATTTTCTCGAGAGAAGCCTCTAGTGAAATCTATGGCCCCCGGGTCTATTTCCTATCTTATTGTTTTCAGATCTATTAATCCAAAAATACCTTGCGGCACTTTTTCTTTACCTATTTTATTTCGTGTTTTTGTTAGATCTATTTATCCAACCTCATACAATTTAATCTATCTCAATACCGAGGAGGGATTGACAACACCTCTTACACGTTGGGTTGCAAGTTTTTTGTTATTTGTGTGAAGGTACTGCTTAGTTTGGGGGATCCTCCTACTGGATTGATACCTTGGTTTCTTAACTGAGGGAAATAGTTACCATTAGCTGCAATCTTATACATCAAGCTGCTGTAATATGTTCTCTTCTTTTGTAGATAAAAAATATCCTAAAGTGAAAAATGTATTGCACTATAACAATCTCATCGAATGCCTTGATCTCCATCTTACATAAATTGATTTGATGAACTACCGAGGCACCACATCTGAGATTAAATTGGCTAGGTTCTTTGTTCTGGAGGCAAGTGTGCTCAAGGTAATGAGGTTTGGCGTTCCCTAGGGCAACAATGAATGGTGTGCTCATCACTGCAAGCGTCTAAGCCTAAATGACAAAGGCTCCGTAGAAGCTGAATTTATTTTTGAAACATCAAGTCGCAAGAGACTCAAAATTTTATTTTCCCATTAGTGACTTGTTAGGGCGGTAGATTTTAGTTTGTATGATAATGCTGCTTCCACCTAAAGTACGAAAGTTCTTACGTAAACTTCATAATCACTCCCTCTTCGTAGGTGTAGCATTACTCCTAGCATTTGTAATATCAGTTTGAAACTTGTAATGTTACGACTATCCAGCACGAGGTACTATGTTATGATAAATGTCCGCGTGCATAGGTGCGGCAATGACATACCTATTATTACTCGAGTACAATATTTATTATTACTCGTCGCAACGACGGGAAGTTATGTCGAACATGGCTTGTTGTAAGTAGGCTAGCTCTACAGCCATGATGATAGTGACTGAGCACGGCGGGGCTGACTTTGGTACGCCGAACACGCTGCCTACACTCAGGTGTCAACTCCGGCGCAGGGTCTTGTCACTTTCACTGTGAGGAGCAGCGCATAATAATGTGACCAATGGGTCGTACAGTACTACTACTACATTGGTAGTACTACTAGTACTACCACCGTCTTGATTTAGTAGTACTACCACCTCCGTCTGGATTTAGTATTTGACTAGCAATATCTAGTAATGCATGTCACAAAAAATATACTACTCCCTCCGTAAATAAATACATGGAGTATTGTTTTATTCGGTTTTGAAAGTAGTCTCTGATGATATTCTACACTCTCCCTTACTGTAGATGGCTCAAGTCTGAAATCTCATCAATTAGACTACTATTGTAATCTCCTCCGTACTGGTGCATTAGTCACGTTACAAAAACCAAATAACGCCAAAACTTTTAGGTGCGGTGCATTAACTACCCACGTCATTCCCTATTTTTGCCAAAATAAATAAATCAGCCAATAGGAGACGTGGGGGGCGTATGCATTCAATGACCAGAGACTACTTAGCGCAACATGTAGTGCTCATTTCTCTACATGTAGTGACATTAATTACTACAAAATAAACATCAAGTTCTCTCTTTTTCCCCAACTTGGTCTCGGTGAGATGACAATACTGCACCGGGATGGAGGGAGTAAGGACCGAGGAGTAGATGGCCAACACACACCTGAATGCAATGCAGTCTGCACTTCTCATATAAAGGCTCCCCGCCAGTCTAGTCTACGAAATCCTATGCACCTACGCATCCTAACCAAGGGCAAGAGTGATCACTCTAATCGCAAGATTAGTTGACTAGAAGCTAGAACCATGGAGGCGATGCGTGCGAGCATGATCCGGCTGTGCCAAATGGTCCACGACCCTGGCCTGCGGCCCGGCACCGAGGAACGTCTCCGGGTCCTATTTGAGGCCGCTAGGGCGAGAGGCCTCTCAGACGACAGCTTCGTTTCCTTTCAATGAGGTCCTTGTCAGATTCATCGACAAGTTCACCATCGTCAAGAAGCTAGCGGACGACCTTGACGTACACCTCCAGCCCCGCTCCCAGGCTCTACGATGTTCGCCACCCTCAACGGCCTCTATGGTGACAACCTCTTCGATGCACTGGTGGCCCTATGACTGTCTGCCATCGCGTCGGAGAATATCCACCTCGAGGTCGCACTCGTCACGCGGCGCCTGTCATAGCAAGACAACATCAACATAATCACCCATGTCTACGAGCAATCATCCACAACGACTACTACGTGCCAGAGGAGGATGATAGGACGCTAGCCTTCTTGGACCACATGGCAACCTTGGACGGCATTTTTCAGAAGCACGTTGAGCTCGTCGTCAACATCGTTGCTCCTCACATGTTGGGTGGTGACCCGGCGCACTAGGGCGAGAGGATGTCATTGATGGATCCGTATGCAGCTTCATTTTTGTGTCAATCCCATGTAGACTGTAATTTTGTTACCTTGTGCATCAACTTCATAACTTTCGTACGTACCATGCATGAACCGCGCCACACCCAAACTTCTTATATATTAATATTCACGTGTAATTGGAATGTTTAGGTCCCATGCAAGAAATGGGAATGGATTTCAAATTTCTGGGCGTGGTGGTTCAATTTGCGAAGGTGCACACGTAAACAACCAAAACAAAGTCATCTTGGAACAAAGAGCTGCCACATTACAATCGGAAACAGAAGTAGTATTCAGACCATGGGTGTTCTACTAACCATTTAAGTTTTTCCATGGATCCCTCTATTAATTGGATACTAGGACGCGCCGTGCAGGGTACTACCCCCGTCCTGGTTTATTGTACACCTTAGTTTTTTGTGCCAATTTTTGACTATGAATTCAATTAACAAAAAATAGTATCATTGGAAATTATGTTCAAATACGAATCAAACCATACAAATTTTTATAACATGCATTAAAATTTTGTCAATTAAATCTATGGTCAAAATTTGACACAAAATAAGAAAGCACCAACAAATCAGGACGGAGTCTTTGAGTAGACGGGAGGCGTGCGAGCAGACCACTGTGCAGGCTCACACTAGACGGTCGTTCCAGTCCACGCATAAACGCAGTGGCTAGGCATATGACTTACATGTGGGACCGCATGTAAGGAAAGCGATGAAGGCCGAAATTGGCAAAACTCCCCCGCTTACCAAACGGGAAAAGCCTAGCGCTATCATTTTGAATCATTACTTCTATTTTTTGAGGGAAAATCGTTATTTCTATCTATCGGTCGCGCCAGGAGCAGAACCAAGTGTTACAACTTACTAGTAGTACTACACGTTCACAAGGAAAAGCCTGCCTTGTTCACGTCGCACCCCCACACGGTTGGTCTGGCACATCGATCAAGGGGGAATGAGTGATTTCTCACGTCTTCACTTACAAGTAGGACTGCAGTTGAGGAAACTGACTATCAGCAAATCCCCACCCCGCCTGCCTCAGGATGGATGAGTTTAGAGAAACGAGGAGGAAGAACAGATAGGTGTAGCACGGACTCCAAGAAATATGGTGTCAGATGGGAGTTGTGCTGGTGGCGTGTGTCGTACTCCTGGACATGAATGCATGTTCTGGCCCATGACACCCTACTATATATCGAAGATTCGAGGTGCTAGTCACGTACACTGAACACATTAGCATATGGCCCACCTCGCACTATGGCCAAATTTCCTGGAGTCTGTGCTAGGCTAAAAAGTGTTCTTTGGGAGGGTGGATGGCTGGTCTCATTGTTGGTGCAATTATAGGCCCCTTTTGTTTTGGAGTTTGTTGACATAAACAGTGTGGGACTTATGTGTTTGCTAGTGCACACAGAGTAACAGGTCCCTAAGAAATCGAGGAGTTTGATGTAAACGATGAAGATAATCTCCCTGCCGTGCGGCGAAGGTTATCACCGAAGATTATGATAACAAGAGTGACCCCCCAAAAATTGCTTAAGAGAAGCAATTGGTTCGGTGTCTGTCCGAGGAAATTGACCGCATCCATGGAGATTGAAGACGAAGTAAAGACGTAGCATTTATTTCGTTGTTCTTCTTCTCTTCATTGAGTCATGGGATGCCGTACTATTAAGAGGGGTGTAGCGTTCGAAACTTTGATTCTCTGATGCTAAACCCAAATCCTATGAAATTTGTGAGAGAAATCTCTTTGTGTTCCAAGTAAATATTTGCCAGCAAGAGACTATGATCTTCTTTGTTGCGAGAGATTTGACTCTAACCGAGGACTTAGCATTACTTGTTCCTCAAGTAATGTTAGCATTGCTCCCAAATCCGACTGTTGCAAATCTTTCAGTTGGCCATTGGCTGGACCGCATGTCCAAAATGGTCATTTCCCATCCGAGAAGGTTGTGGCTATAAATAGCCAACCCGCACCGGCTTTGTCCTGCGGCTGCTCCGTTTGATTCTGAGAAGATTGTTGAGCAACCCCCTCTCTGAGCGTTTTGAGTTTAAAATCCACGAAGAGAAAACCCCTAGAGCTAAAGAATTAGATAGTGGTTTAGCATCACTCGAATCTAAGTCCAGTATGCTCCGCCTATTGCTCTTGAGAGCTACAAACTCTCTAGACGGTTAGGTGTCAATTTCTTCAGAGGCCAAGAGTGATTGTGGTTCTCGAAGAAGAAGTATGTAAAGGTGTGGAGATCACCTCAAGTATCTACCACGAGTGATCGGCATTGGTTGAGGAACCAACTCTCGAGGAGAATAGGATGAAGAGAGTTTATCTTCCGTGTTAAGTCACAGCCCCTCCAACCAGATGTAGTCCTTGTGCAGAAGGACGAAATGGTCGAACAAATACCATGTCGCCATCGAGCATCACTGGTTACCTCTACAACCCATGTTTCCATTCGACATGTTTTCCTTCATGTGTTTTGTCTTGATGTATGTTTAGTTTACATTCGGTACTTAGTTTCAGCTCGATGTAGTTTGTCTTTCATTCGCTCCGTTGCTGGGTTCCGAGAGTTTTGAGATTTCCGAAGAAAACTCCCATCCACCCCCCTCTGGTAGACATACTTTGTTCCTACAATTGGTGTCAGAGCAAAGTACTACTTAACTCTGCTCATTTTGGTCTAACGACCTTGGAGTTTTAGTATGTCTTCAATGAGGTACAAGTCGCATCTCAAGATTCCCATATTCGATGGGACGGACTATCCCTTCTGGAAGGAGAAGATTAAGATCCGTCTTCGAGCAATAGATGATGATATGTGGAATATAGTGCAGTTTGGGTTCACGATGTAAATACCTCAAGCCCCCACTGATGCCGAGAAGAAAGTCATTCAGATGGATGCTCAACCGAAAGATGAAATTGGTGGCCATCTCTATCATGCTCAATTTCTTCGCTATCGGCAGTGTAAAACTGCGAAGGAGTTGTGGGACGTTCTCGAGAAGATTAATGACGGTGTTTCAACTTAGAAATAAGCCCTCACCGATACTGTTCGAGCAAAGTTAAATCGGTTCAAGCGCATTGGAAATGAAAGTTGTCCGCAAACTTTCGATCATCTGAGTGACATAGCAAATGAGCTTTAAGGTCTCGGCGCCAAAGACATCACTGACAATGAAGTTGTGAGCTGCTCTGATCTCTTGACAGTTCATTCGACACGCTAGTCCTAATGATCCGTGAATGAGCTGATTTCAAAAACCTCGACTCTGCCGATATCATGGAAAGACTGAACACTCAAGAGGAGCAAGAAGAAGAGAAACGAGATCTCTATGGCTCTAGTCAATGCAAAAATCATGCTCTCAAGGTTGTAGCTGATTCTTCCTCTGATGGAAATGTTGAAGAAGATTCAGATGACCCAGAAAGGCTCAGCAAAGATCTTGCACTAATCACGAAAGGATTCTAGCAACTTCACACGAAGAGCCAGTTCCATAAGAAAGGTTCAAGCAACTCTGGCGGTTCAAAATCTTCATCAATACCTACTAGAGAATATACCTGCTTCAAGTGCAAAAAGCCTGGACATTTAATTTCGGACTGCCCTCTCTGGGAAGCTAAAATCTGTGCTAGTGGAAGATATGATTCTGGCAACTATCATGGCAAAAGCAAGAGCAAGAACTATGACTCTGATGACGAGAAGAATACAAACTTATTCGAGAAGAAGGATAACTCCACCTCAAAATCTTCGTCAAGATATTCCTAAAGGAATCCTTCCAAGTCCTCCCCCAACCGCAAGAATAACTCTCGCAAGGCCAAGGAATACATCGGCAAGGAAATAGATTCTGATGAAGAAGAATCGTCAAACTCCAAAGAAGCTGATGAATCCGATGAGGACTCCGACTCTGGAATGGCAGGCATAGCATATGCTTCATCCCCTGGACAAACTTCTTCAGGAATCCGTCAAGCGAGGATGAATTTCCTGCCTACTGCTTCATGGCCAATGCTTCAAAGGAAAAGGTATCCTCCAAACATCACAAGGTTCACTCCAGTGATCAATATTCTTTTGATAAGGATGACCATGCTAAATTAATCAAAATTGCAAATATTCAACAAAACTCTCTTGAGAAAATTGAGAAAACATCGGGAAATCTGGAGGGTTGTTGGTTGAGGAGATTGAGAAAAATCAGTTGTTGACCAAAGAGTATTCTTCTATCCAGTCTCGAATGGAAGAACTACCAAATTTTCATGATTTTCTCTCGGCCGACCGAAAGATTGACCTATGATTACTTGAAAAGAAAACAGGAACACGAGGCGTTGAGAGAGGCTCATGAGGATTTGATCAAGGAAAATTCTCTTCTCACCCAACAACTTAAAGAGAAACCTGAAGTGTTTGTTCCACCCTGCTTAAAATGCCTTGAACGAACCAATGCTGAATCAAATGATGAATCATCTGTGAATGCTAATCCCTTTGTCAAGCAAAATGGTTCTGTTTCTGATGAAAATACTAGGTTGAAGGATCTTCTTCAGACAGGAATGTTCAAATCCCTCAAAGGGTGTTAAACCATTCGTGACGTTCTAACGAAATCCATTCTTCATGAAAATCCATGGAAGGAAGGTGTTGGTCCATCAATATCCTCGCAATGTGTGAGTGTCTGCCAAGAGCAAAACGCTCGATCTAGCTTTGCTTTCGGGATATAGCTCTCCCATCTCTGAATATCATAATGATGATTCTCTGGACAACTAGAAGTTTTTCAAAAACCAATATGGTGAGGCCGTTGCTCGCTATGTTGGACCAAACAACAGAAATGGTCCCCCAAAGAAAGCCATATGGGTGCCCAAGAAAACTATCGATGCATTACCTATTACCACGTTATTAACCATGCAGGCTCAAAATGCTCGTTACTTCCTTGAAGAAGTTCGACAAAATGAGTATATGCATAGCTCATACAATCACTATGCTCGCTCATCTGGAAGGAATTTGAGCGCTTACTCTTTTGATTATGCTCACACTTCATCGAGCAACTATTACATTAACCGAAAGAAATCATATCTTGCTTGCTCTACTGTTTCGAAGCCACCAGCAAAGATGTGGGTGGTTAAGAAAACCTAATTCTTCTACAGGACTATGTCCCCGGGTGTACCTAATGGATAATGAACAGTGGATGCACTAGTCATATGACTGAAGACAAGTCGTTTTTTGTCGACCCCAACTTAACGATTTCACCTTTGAAGTATATCAATTTTGGCGACAACAACAAAGGAAAGGTAATTGGGTTAGGCAAAAATACTATATGCATAGACAAATCCATTGATGATGTTTTACTTGTTCAGTCTCTTGGATTCAATCTTATGTTGGTTGGCAAGCTATGTGATCTAGGCATGCTAGTTCTATTTTCCATATCCAAATGCATTGTCTTCATGGCCTTTGACAATTCCTTCATGTTCGAGGGAAATATAAAAGGTGATATTTGTATTGTGGATTTCTCTAAAGGTCCCTTAGTTCAAATATGCTTGCTTGCAAAAGCAACTTAAGGTTGGTTGTGGTACTGAAGGCTTGGTCATGTAGGTATGAGGAATTTGCAGACCCTAATGAAGAAAAATCATCTTTGTGGCATTCCTGATGTAGAATTCGACAAGGACCGTCTTTGTGCTGCATGTGAGCCTGGTAAATTGGCCAAGAAGGTTCATTCATCAAAAACTGTTATGACCACGACAAGACCTCCAGAAATTCTTCATATGGATTTATTCGGTTCTCAAAATTACGCAAGTTTCAATGGCAGTCGTTATGGCCTGGTTATTGTTGATGAATTCTCTTTTTAATCTTCAAAAGCTTCTCAAGGAAAGCACAGAATGAATATGATGTGTGAATTAAGCATGAAAGAAATGACAATGGAACTGAGTTCAAAAATACTCATATAGATGAATTTCTAGACGAAATGGTATTACTCATGAGTTATCTACCACATACACTCCCCAGTAGAATGGAGTTGTTGAGCAAAAGAATAGAACTCTCATTGAAATGGCGAGAACAATGCTCAGTGAGTATAAAACTCCAATTCACTTCTGGGCAGGTGCTATTAACACTGCTTGACATGTTATCAATCGTGTTTATCTTGACAAGTTCATTAAGAAAACTTCATATGAGCTTATCACTGGCAAGAGACCAAATGTGTCTTATTTACGTGTTTTTGGTGCACCTTGTTACATTCGTGATATGAATCATTCTTCCAAGTTTGCACCTAAGGCACATGAAGGTTTTCTTCTTGGTTATGGCTCGAACTCGCATACTTATCGTGTCTATAACTCTCACCACGGGAAAGTTATGGAAACGATAAATATGCGGTTTGATGAATCAAATGGCTCCCAAAAGGAGCACTTGCCAAATGTGATAGATGAACCACCGATTTCTGATGCTATTAGGCAAATGGCTATTGGGAGCGTCAAGCTTGTCGAAGAAAATATACCTAAATCCTCTGATGATTATGCTCTCATGACTCAAAGCAGAACTCGTAAAGCCAATACTGAAGCAAATTCTACTCCGAATGCAAATGGCAACCAGAATGCAAATGCCCATCAAAATGGCAATCATGAAGGAAATGATGACACAAATGATGATGCTGATGAAAATGATAATGATCGTCAAGATGAAAATTCTCATCCTCGAGTGGCTGATTGAGTTGATCCCTCATTAATTCTCGATGAACTCGAGAATCCAGGTTATCGACCCACAACTCGTTCATGCACTCGTTTCTCTAACTACTGTGGCAGTTTCTTGTTTGTCCCATTGGCAGAACCTACCAAGTATAAAGAAGCCATGAATGATCCAGATTGGATGAATGCTATGCAAGAGGAGTTGGTGCAATTTGAACTGAATGATGTGTGGGAATTGGTTGACAAACTGAATCCTAAGAAGCACAATATCATTGGCACAAAATGGATATTTCCCAATAAGCAAGATGAAAATGCCATTGTGGTGAGAAACAAAGCACGTCTTGTTGCTCAAGGGTACACACAGGTAGAAGGTATTGATTTATGTGAAAAACTCAATTTTTTGCTTCAGAGAAGCTTGGCGTGATAGCCTTTCATCCCGTAAGCCGGCTCTCACGTGACATAAATCCGTCGTTTTAACCTTAACAAGTTCAGGGTCTTCAGAGAAGATTAACTGTTAAGAGTACGACAGGCCACATAGCGGAGTAGCGACCAGCAGACAGGTGAGTTTATCCTAGCTCTCTATAAGACGGCCCTCACGTGACAAAAACCGCCATTTTAACCTTGACAAGTTCAGGGTCTTCAGAGAAGATTGACTGTCAAGAGTACGGAGGGTCACCTAGCAGAGTAGCAAGTTACAAACAGGCAGGTTTATGAAGGAAATATGCCCTAGAGGCAATAATAAAGTTATTATTTATTTCCTTATTTCATGATAAATGTTTATTATTTATGCTAGAATTGTATTAACCGGAAACATAATACATGTGTGAATACATAGACAAACATAGTATCACTAGTATGCCTCTACTTGACTAGCTCGTTCATCAAAGATGGTTAAGTTTCCTAACCATAGACATGAGTTATCATTTGATTAACGGGATCACATCATTAGGAGAATGATGTGATTGACTTGACCCATTCTGTTAGCTTAGCACTTGATCGTTTAGTATGTTGCTATTGCTTTCTTCATGACTTATATATGTTCCTACAACTATGAGATTATGCAACTCCCGTTTACCGGAGGAACACTTTGTGTGCTACCAAACGTCACAACGTAACTGGGTGATTATAAAGGAGCTCTACAGGTGTCTCCAAAGGTACATGTTGAGTTGGCGTATTTCGAGATTAGGATTTGTCACTCCGATTGTCGGAGAGGTATCTCTGGGCCCTCTCGGTAATGCACATCACTATAAGCCTTGCAAGCAATGTAACTAATGAGTTAGTTATGGAATGATGCATTACATAACGAGTAAAGAGACTTGCCGGTAACGAGATTGAACTAGGTATTGAGATACCGACGATCGAATCTCGGGCAAGTAACATACCGATGACAAAGGGAACAACGTATGTTGTTATGCGGTTTGACCGATAAAGATCTTCGTAGAATATGTGGGAGCCAATATGAGCATCCAAGTTCCACTATTGGTTATTGACCGGAGACGTGTCTCGGTCATGTCTACATAGTTCTCGAACCCGTAGGGTCCGCACGCTTAAAGTTTTGATGACAGTTTTATTATGAGTTTACGAGTTTTGATGTACCGAAGGAGTTCGGAGTCCCGGATGAGATCGGGGAAATGACGAGGAGTCTCGAAATGGTCGAGACGTAAAGATCAATATATTGGACGACTATATTCGGGCATCGGAAAGGTTCCGAGTGATTTGGGTATTTTTCGGAGTACCGGGGAGTTACGGGAATACGGGGAAGAGTATCGGGCCTTAATGGGCCTTAGTGGGAAGGAGCCAGGTGGTGGCGCGTGCCCCTCCCAAGCCCAGTCCGAAATGGACAAGGGGTTTGGGGCACGGCCCCCCTCTCCCTTCCTTCTCCACTCCCCTCCTTTCCCCCCTTCTCCTAGTTGGACTAGGAAAGAAGGAAACCTACTCCTACTAGGAGTAGGAATCCTACTCCCTTGGCGCGCCCCTCCTAGGGCCAGCCTCCTCCTCCCTTGCTCTGTTATATACGGGGGCAGGGGGACACCCCATGGACACAACAATTGATCTCTTGATCTCTTAGCCGTGTGCGGTGCCCCCCTCCACCATAGTCCTCGATAATATTGTAGCGGTGCTTAGGCGAAGCCCTGCGATGGTAGAACATCAAGATCGTCACCACGCCGTCGTGTTGACGGAACTCTTCCCCGACATTCTGCTGGATCGGAGTCCGGGGATCGTCATCAAGCTGAACGTGTGCTAGAACTCGGAGGTGCCGTAGTTTCGGTGCTTGATCTGTCGGGCCGTGAAGACGTACGACTACATCAACCACGTTGTTCTAACGCTTCCGCTTTCGTTCTATGAGGATACGTGGACAACACTCTCCCCTCTCGTTGCTATGCATCACCATGATCTTGCGTGTGCGTAGGAAAATTTTGAAATTACTACGTTCCCCAACAGTTTAACCCATATATATGGCATATAAAGCCGATCAAGAGGGTATGAAAGCTAAACTCGATGAGTTGGAAGCCCCCAAGTGACCATATGATCAACGAATAAAGACTCACGCACAGAAAATATGAGATGAAACGACAGAGGCCCTGCAATTTGGGGATGACGGCTTTATTATGTTGATCATAAAAGATATGTACATTGATGAAGATATATACAATTATGGGAGCCAATGGCTCAAGTGTAGTAAGGCCGAAGATGAGCAATGTTCCAGGGCATGTGGGTCTCCTTCTTAGATGTGCGTGAATCCTTGTTCTCACGTATGTCTATAAGGTAGTATGACCCATTATAGAGGTTTTTGCTGACCATGAAAGGTCCTTCCCAAGGAGGTGAAAGCTTATGCATCCCTGTCTGATCTTGAATCAAACGGAGCACTAAGTCGCCCTTCTGAAAGGTCCGGCTTCGAACCCGATGGTTGTGATAGAGACGTAGGTCTTATTGTTATATTCCTGAACGAGCCACCGCAAGATCAAGCACCTCCTCAAGAGCATCCAAAGCATTCCGACGTGCCGTCTCATTGTCCGCCTCCACATAAGCCGCCACTCTGGGCGAGTCATGAGGAGTATTGCTTGGGAGGACTGCTTCAGCACCATAAACCATGAAGAAGGCTGTATAACCCGTTGATCTGTTGGGGGGTGGTCCTGATGCTCCAAAGAACAGAAGGAAGCTCTTCCACACAACAATCCAGAGTACTCTTAAAAGGAACCATGACCCGGGGTTTGATTCCTCTCAAGATCTCCTGGTTAGCACGTTTTGCCTGACCGTTGGACTGAGGATGTGCAACCCATGAAACATCAAGCCTAATGTGCTCTCTTTGACAAAATTATTTCATAGCTCCTTTTGACAAATTTGTCCCATTATCAGTGATGATACTATGAAGATAACCAAAGTAGAAAATCAGCCTCTTGACAAACTGAACTGAAGTGGCCGCCTCACAATTACTGAACGGCTGTGCCTCAACCCACTTAGTAAAGTTGTCAAAGAAGGTGGGTCTTCTTGTCCTTAGATCTCTTGAAAGGTCCAACCATATCTAGCCCCCAGACCACAAATGGCCAAGTGATTGGGATCATCCGCAACTCCTGAGCCGGCACATGAGCCTTCCTTGTGAATTTCTAACACCCATCATACTTACTAACAATATCCTCAGCGTATGCATGAGCCGTTAACCAGAAAAATCCATGACGAAACGCCTTAGCCACCAATGATTGTGATCCGCATGATGACCACAGTCGCCTACATGTATCCCTTGTAAAATCTCATGGCCCTCCTCAGGAGAGACATAACGCTGGAAAACACCAGTCACACTACATCGATGTAACTTGCCATTAATAATAGTCATAGACTTAGAATGCCATGTGATCTGCCATGCCAAATTTTCATCCTCAGGTAACTCGCCATGAGTGAGATAAGCCAGGTAAGACAGCGTCCAGTCAGGAATAGCACGAAGAGCCGCCACCAACTGTCCTTCCAGGTTAGGTACATCAAGATCTTCCTCAGAAGGTAACTTAACCGAAGATTTGTGTAACACATCAAGGAACAAATTGGGGGGCACCAGCTTACGTTGATACCTGAGCCAGGACAATGTATAAATTGCCTCATTTTTCCGTCGATCAATGTGATCCACCTAATAACCCTTAAAGTGACCAGCAATACTATCAACCACCAGACGATAAGCCACCATGAGCGGGTCTTTAGAGTCCCACTTGCCTGAAACTTATCAAGCCAAAAGGTTCTGAGTTTCCCAAACATTTGACCCGACCTAATTTCATCTCCTTGGCCACATAAAGCCCATGGAGCAAAGCTTCATACTCAGCTACATTGTTAGTACAAGGAAACATTAGCCTTAAAACATAACCAAATTTATCACCTCGTGGGGAAGTCAAAATAACTCCTACCCTCGAGACTTCCAATTGCCTGGATCCATCAAAGTGGATTATCCCGTACGAGTTGCCAAGCTTCTCCTCAGGTGTTTGCAACTTTGTCCAGTCATTTATGACGTCCACCAAAGCTTGGGACTTGATGGCTGTTCTTGGCACATACTTCAAATTACAAGGTCCAAGCTTAGTTGACCACTTAGCAACCCAGACAGTGGCTTCTCTGTTTTGAAAAATATTCCCCAAAGGAGTAGAGTTTACCGCCGTATTAGGATGCCCAAGAAAGTAATGCTTCAACCTGCGACTCGCCATGAACACCCACACACCAGCTTCTGTCAATGTGGATATATTTGCTTAGATTCAGTCACGACCTCACTGATATAAGAAGCCAGCCGTTGGACTGGGTACTCTTTACCCGCCTCTTTGCGCTGCACGACAACAACTACACTGACAACCTTATTATTAGCCGCCATGGACAGGAGCAAAGGCTCTTTGTCTATAGGAGCTGCCAAAATGGGCGGCTTAGCCAACTGTTTTTTGAGTGCCTCAAATGCCGCCTCATTAGCGGAATCACTCCAAACAAAATAATCCCTCTTCTTCATCATCTGATATAAAGGAATTTCCTTTCCCCCATGCAACTCATGAACCGGCTTAAGGCCGTAATACGACCCACCAAGCGCTGGACGTCATTGACACACACCGGCTTAAAAAGTGATGTGATGGCCTTTATCATCTCCGGTTTAGCTTCAATGCCCCATTATGAGACTAGAAAACCTAACAATTTACCTGCAGGCACACCAAAGACACACTTGGCCGGGTTAAGCATCATCTTGTAGACCTGGAGATTTTCAAAAGTTTCCTTCAAATCAGCCAGTAGAGTCTCCTTCTTCCTAGACTTGACCACAATATCATCCACATAATCACGAACATTGCGCCCAATGTGCATGAAAACAATTCTGAACACAACGTTGGTAAGTCGCATGGGCACTCTTGAACCCAAAAGGCGTGGAAACATAGCAGAAAGCCCCAAAAGGTGTGATGAAGGACGTCTTTTCTTGGTCTTTAACTGCCATCTTGATCTCATGATAATTAGAATGAGCATCCAGGAAGCACAAGCTATCACAACCCGCCGTTGCATTAGTTATCTAGTCGATACAGGGGAGAGCAAATGGATCAACCAGACAAGCTTTGTTGAGATCGGTGTAATCAACACACATACGCCATGTGCAATTTTTCTGAAGTACAAGCACAAGGTTAGCCAACCACTCAGGGTGTAAAACTTCCATGATAAACCCAGCCGCCAAGAGCCGGGCTATCTCTTCTCCGATAGTTTACATCATTCTTCATTGAAACGACGGAGGAATTGTTTGACCGGCTTAAATTTGGGATCCACATTAAGGTTGTGCTCAGCAAATTCCCTCGGTACACCCGGCATGTCAGAAGGTTTTCATGCAAAGATGTCCTGATTCTCATGGATGAACTCGATGAGCACGCTTTCCTATTTAGGATCCATATTAGCCCCTAGAGTGAACTACTGAGATGAGTCACCAGGGACAAAATCCACTTGCTTTGCATCGTCAGCCGACTTGAACTTCAACAGAGGGTCTTGTTCAGTAGTGGGCTTTTTGAGAGGGGTCATGTCAGCCGGGTCAACATTGTCCTTATAAAACTTGAGCTCCTCGGTAGCACAAGCCAATTCTGCATAAGATGCATCACCTTCCTCACACTCTAGGGCGACTTTCCGATCACCATGTATCGTAATTGTCTCGTTTGGCCCTGGCATCTTAAGCTACATGTAAATATAACAAGGGTGGGCCATAAACCGAGCATAAGCCGTCCGTCCAAATAGAGCATGATATGGACTCTTGATCTTGACCACATCAAACCACAACGTCTCTGTTTTATAATTACACTCATCACCAAAAGCCAGTTCTAGTGATATCTTTCCAATAGGGTAAGCTAACTTACCAGGCACCACGCCATGGAAAATCGTGGAGGACGGCTTGAGATTCTTGTCAGTCAGATCCATCTGGTGAAAAGTACCATATTACAGGATGTTGATGGTGCTATCACCGTCCATAAGCACCTTACTAAATTTATAGGCACCTACCTGAGGGGCCACCCCAAGGGCTATGTGACCCGGGTTATCAACCCGTGCTGGGTGATCTGCCCTGCTCCACGATATTGTGTGCTCAGACCATCTCTAATATTGCAGAACAGCCGGCTCTATTGCATGAACCGCCCGCTTATGAACCTTCTTGTCTTGTCTGCAAAGACTTGTAGTGAAAACATGGTACTGGCCTCCATTAAGCTGCTTTGGGTTACTCTGATACCCTGATTGATTATTTTGTTGCTGGTTGCCCTGACCAGACTGCTGATTCTGACCGCCTTGACCCTGATAAGCAGAATTTGAGCTGAAACCACCAAAGTCGGACCCTTGAGAACCAGATCCTGACTCACCAGGTGGCCCATTGCCGCTACCATGATGATGGTTAAGGCTGTAATTCCTGAACTCCCACATAACATAACAACCCTTCCAGGCATGAGTGGACAACTTGTTAGGAAAATTATGTTTTGGGCAAGGTTCACTAAGCATCGCCTCGAGGTTAAAAGGCTTTGCTCTGCCGAAAGGCGGCTTACCATGACCGTTCCAGCACTGGTTTTTATACCTAGTGTTGGTGTTAGTACTAGTTCTAACCCTCCATCGGGGTGTCTCCACTTACCACCATTACCCTGGTTGTTGCCATTATTCCCTGCTAATATTCTGCTACTGACCCTTACTGTTGCCGCTCTTCTTGCACTTGTTGGATTTCTCATCATCAGAACTAGGGTCCTTTGTGCTATCAGAGTCTGCATATTTAATGAGAGTCGCCATGAGTTCCCCCATGTCCTAGCAAGTGCGCTTGAGCCGGCAAAGCTTCTGCTTATGGGGGACGAAGTGACAGTTCTTCTCTAAGATTAGAACTGTCTGACCCGCTGCAATACTATCAGACGAGTGAATAATAGTGGAGACCCTCCACACCCAATGGTTGGCCGACTCATCCTCACACTGCACGCAGTGATTCAGATCAAAAATTGTTTGAGGCTGCTTGCATGTCCCTTGATTTTTTTATGAAACGCGCCTTCATCTCTGCCCATGAACTGATAGAATTAGGAGATAAACCTTTTAACCATGTACGAGCTGGCTTGTCCAACATCATAGTAAAGTACTTGTCACACACATCATCATTGACATCCAACATCTTCATGGCTAACTCACAACTCTCAATCCAAGCCTCGGGAGGGAGATCATCTATATAATTGGGCACCTTGCAAGGACCCTTAAAATCTTTCGGCAGACACTCGTTACGCAAAGCCGATACTAAACACGGCACTCCAACCGTCCTAGAAGTTGTCCCGACTCCTACCGAGGCTGAAGGGGTCACCGGGGGTTGCTGATAAGCCCCCTGTTGAGCCCCGGTTGCCGCCTCTTGGTGGGCTCTAGATTCATCAATGATCGCCTGAGCATCAGCCCTTGGGTTAAGGGGCGGGTTATTATCCTAGGGCGGGTTACATCGTTGTTCACTGCTAGAGACAGTGGGTGACTAAATACGCCGGCTGTAACTACGGCTTGGGAGGGGAGTTGAATGCACCTGCTCACGACTGTATGAATATTTTTCCTGGTGCACCACCGCTCTTTGAAGAAGTTCGATCGCATTTTGTGCTTCCACAGCCATAGGCGACTCACTAGTGATAGGAAGCACATTGAGCCGAGTCACCGCTGCTATCATATTATCCATCAGGTTAGAAAACTGACATGGTGGCGTTGAAAAATGTTGAGGCAGGGTCTGGCCCCTACAGGGCGGGTCTGACCGTTGAGGCTGAGCCACCGCCTTGTTCCTAGGCGCCTCTGCAGCCTGGGGTATAACTGGTGGAGTACTTGGACCTGCCCCCGGCGAGTTAAACAAATTCCTGGGCTCATAATGCAAAGGCAGGTGGGTCTGGTGCTTCCTCTGAAGGACCATGTTGGAGGCATTCTGATCCAGACTTAAGCGCCAGGCCTCTGCTTTCACACGTTCTGACTCTGCCTCAATCTGGGCCCGTACTGTGGCCATCCTGGCGTTCTCTGTGTTTATACCCTCCTGGGCCTTGGTCATCTGTTCCATAAGCCTCACGGTCTCCACATTGCGCTCTGCTTGGTTTTCAGCGGCCTAGTTGAGACGGTGCCCGAGGGGTCAGTAGTTGTTGTCGCTCCAGCCGCCGTGCTATTGAGAGTCGGCGTCGTGTCTGCCATGAAGATGGCGGCTTGGCTTGGTGGCTCATAGGGGTCCGAAATACTGCTGCAATCGGAATAGCCCCCAAGCTCACCATCTTGAAGCTGGTAAATTGTCTCTCCGGTAGAGGCCTCATCACCAGAGTAGATGAGAGTCTCTCCTTCAGATGAAAAATCTTCCGCAAGCTACATGCCTTGCGTAAAACCGACGAAAGCACGCTTCCGGCGAGGTGGAATCCGGGCGGGTTGTGTGCGCCGAGCCGACTCGATGAGGTTGTTGCAGTTATCTGGCTCAGGCTTAGATCCGCCAATATTTTCGATGAAGACGTGAATTCCGCCAAAGGGGACCCGATACTTGTACTCGATTGAGTCGGCCTCGAGGTCCCAGCCTGCCTCGATGGTGACTCTTGGTCATCCTGCCAATGGTGTATCCCTCGATCCCTGGGAAAGAGGCCTTCAAGAACTCAAAACCATCGTGTGCTGGCCCAACTATGGGCGCCAACTATCGTGGGGTTAACACGACAGATGCCCTAGTGAAAGGACTTAGTTGTGAGGCCATTGCTGCGGTGATTAACTTGAAGGGGTTGAATGGGACGAGAGACACGAGTTTACCCAGGTTCGGCTCCTCATGATCGAGGTAAAAGCCTATGTCCTACTTTGTGTTGTATTGCTTGAGTATCGATTACAAGGGAGAGAATTCACTTAACCTAGGTATCGATTGATTGTAACCTCAATTTACCCGCCGCGGGGACTCACCTTAACATACACAGGTCGAGGCCCTGGGCTTACAAGAGTCTAGGCCGGGTCATACTTCGTAAGCGATCCTGGCTCTAAGCCACCTTGCCTTCTTTGGCAAGTCGCCATCGGGCGGCTTATACGTCCAGGTTATGCACCGTCTTCTGGTCTTGGGCCTTCAACGGGCCCACCTTGTAAGCCGCCTCCCTGGCTCCATGTCTTGGTTTCTTGGGCCTGTCCAAGGCTTCATTTTTTAGTCGCCAACTGGCTAACCCAGCCCTTCTAAGGCGGGTTATACCGTGGGGTCATATCCCCAACATACGCATTGAGGCAATTCGTATTCTTCTCGCTTATGCAAATTACAATGATATCCTGCTTTATCAAATGGATGTGAAAAGTGCTTTCCTCAATGGTGAAATTGATGAGGAAGTATATCTTAGATAACCACCTGGCTTGGAACATCTTGAGTTTCCTAACAAAGTTTTCAGGTTGAAGAAGGCTTTATATGGGTTGAAGCAAGCCCCTCGAGCTTGGTATGACACCTTGAAGAAGTTTTTGCTCGACAAGGGGTTCAAGCCAGGATCCACTGATCCCACACTTTTCACTCATGCTGTTGATAATGATATATTCGTATGTCAAATCTATGTGGATGTTCTTATCTTTGGCTCTACTAACAATGCTTGCAGCTTAGAGTTCGGGAAAATGATGTTCGAGAAATATCAAATGTCTATGATGGGTGAACTTAAGTTCTTTATCAGACATCAAAGACATCAACAGGCAAATGGTATTTTCAGTTCTCAAGAGAAATATCTAAGAGAATGCCTTAAGAGTTCAAAATGCAAGATTCCAAAATGAAGGGCTATAAAACTCCAATGCCCACGAATGGTAAGCTGGAGGCAAATGTGTACAGTAAGGATTATGATCAGAAGGCTTATCGTTCGATGATTGGGTCTCTTCTTTACCTTTGTGCATCCAGACATTATATTATGTTGAGTGTTTGCATGTGTGCCCACTATCAAGCTGCACTGAAAGAATCGCATCACCAAGCGGTCAAGCGTATTCTGAGATATTTGGCTCATACCCTCAACTTAGGTTTTTGGTATCCTAAGGGACAACAGTTTGATCTCGTTGGATATTCAGACTCAGATTACACAGTTGACTTGGTTGACATGAAATCTATTTCAGGGACATGCCATTTCCTTGGTAGATCATTGGTATGTTGGTCATCAAGGAAGAAGAATTGTCTATCTCTTTCTACGGCTAAGGAGGAATATATTGTTATTGGCGCTTGTTGCACTCAGTTATTGTGGATGAAGCAGACTCTGATGGATTATGGCATCAAGGTCAAGAAGATTCCTTTATATTGTGACAATGAGAGTGCTATCAAAATTGCACATAATCTAGCGCATCATTCTTGCACCAAGCACATTGCCAGCAGACATCATTTCATTCGCAATCATGTTGCTCGAGAGGGTATTGTCATCAATCATGTCAAGACCGAATACAATCTCACTGATATTCACCAAGCCCCCCGATGAGAAAAGATTTTGTGCATTATGGTGTGAGCTAAATATCCTGGACTTCACAAACGTGCAATAAGCTAGACTCGGCACCCGTACTAACACTTCCACATCTTAGAAGGAATGGGTGCACAACACTTGAAGAGTTTGAAAATTTCAACAAAGTGATTTTTCTTTCTAAGAGTGAATACATTAACGAAGAACTAGACTAACCGGGTGTCATGATAATTGTGTGATACTCGGGGTCATACAGTTCTTATACGGTGGGCCATGCCACCACAAATTTTGTTCATTGAGTTTCCTCTCGATCGAAGTCTTTGTGTTAGTCTGAATGCATTTCTCTCATAGTTATTTGTTCGGGTGTTTGTGTTTCGTTGTCTGAGTGAAATGCCTAGGACCCTATTTTCCCTCTGTTCTATCACTTCCAGTCTATGTTATTCCATTATGAATGCTCAATTTCATCTGGTATAGAAACTTTATCTGGTGTCCTTGACCATGATGAAGATTAGGTCCGAACTTTAATTTATTTTGGTGAAAGCTATCCAAAATTTGGGGTTTCCCACCCAAGTCAGGACCACGATCTTTTATGACGGTTGCAATGTGCAATCCATCAACTGCCACCCCATCATGTCTGTTGAATCGCAATAGTCTCAAGAGAGTGGCAGTTCGGTCGGATTCAGTACGTGTGGTTATTCCCCTTCGCATATAAAAACCACACCGCCCCCTCTTCCAGTTCACTTCTCTTCCTCCTCGCCACCATCTCCTCCGAAAACCTTGCTGCAGTGCTCCACCTTGAGCTCGATGCTGACGACCCCTTCACTGCCTCACTACCAGAAAGTGGTCACTGGAGTCCTTCCTCGCCGCCACGGGACATCTTCTTCCCCGCGCCACCGTAGCTGCTGCACAACACTGATGACCCACAAGTGCAGGAGATCTATCGTAGTCCTTTCGATAAGTAAGAGTGTCAAACCCAACGAGGAGCAGAAGGAAATGATAAGCGGTTTTCAGTAAGGTTTTCTCTGCAAGCACTGAATTGTAGGTAATAGATAGTTTTGTGATAAGATAAATTGTAACAAGTAACAAGCAATGAAAGTAAATAAAGTGCAGCAAGGTGGCCCAATCCTTTTTGTAGCAAAGGGTAAGCCTGGACAATTTCTTATAATGAGCAAAGAGCTCCCGAGGACACATGGGAATTATCGTCAAGCTAGTTTTCATCACGCTCATATGATTCGCGTTCGGTACTTTGATAATTTGATATGGGGTTGGACCAGTGCTTGGGTACTGCCCTTACTTGGACAAGCATCCCACTTATGATTAACCCCTATTGCAAGCATCTGCAACTACAAAAGAAGTATTAAGGTAAACCTAACCACAACATTAAACATATGGATCCAAATCAGCCCCTAACGAAGCAACGCATAAACCAGGGTTTAAGCTTCTGTCATTCTAGCAACCCATCATCTACTTATTACTTCCCAATGCCTTCCTCTAGGTCCAAATAATGGTGAAGTGTCATGTAGTCGACATTCACATAACACCACTAGAGGAAAGACAATATACATCTCATCAAAATATCGAACGAATACCAAATTCATATGACTACTGATAGCAAGACTTCACCCATGTCCTCAGGAACAAACGTAACTACTCATAAAGCATATTCATGTTCATAATCAGAGGAGTAATAATATGCATTAAGGATCTGAACATATGATCTTCCACCAAGTAAAAAAATTAGCATCAACTACAAGGAGTAATCAACACTACTAGCAACCCACAGGTACCAATTTGTGGTTTGGATACAATATTGGATACAAGAGATGAACTAGGGTTTTGAGAGGAGATGGTGCTGGTGAAGATGTTGATGGAGATTGACCCCCTTCTGATGAGAGGATTGTTGGTGATGACGATGGTGATGATTTCCCCCTCCCAGAGGGAAGTGTCCCCGGCAGAATAGCTCTGCCGGAGCTCTAGATTGGTTCCACCAAGGTTCCGCCTCGTGGCGGCGGAGTTTCGTCCCGTAAGGTTGCCCACGATTTTTTTAGGGTAAAAGCCTTCCTATAGCAGAAGATGGACACCGGAGGGCCACCAGGGGGCCCAGGAGACACGGGTGCACCCAGTAGGGGTGGGCGCACCCCCCACCCTCCTGGCCAGGGTGTGGGCCCCCTGAGGTATTTCTTCTGCTCAATAATTCTTATTAATTCCAAAAATAGGTTTTGTGGACTTTCAGGATTATTGGAGCAGTGCAGAATAGGTTTCCAATGTTTGCTCCTTTTCCAGCCAGAATTCCAACTGCCGGCATTCCCCCTCTTCATGGTAAACCTTGTAAAATAAGAGAGAATAGCCATAAGTATTGAGATATAATGTGTAATAACAGCCCATAATGCAATAACTATTGATATAAAAGCATGATGCAAAATGGACGTATCAACTCCCCCAAGCTTAGACCTCGCTTGTCCTCAAGCGGAAGCCGAAATCGAAAAATATGTCCACATGTTTAGAGATAGAGTTGTCGATAAAAATAAAATACGGACATGAGGGCATCATGATCATTCTTATAATGGCAACATAAATAGATTTTATCATATGATTTCTTATGCTCAAGTAACAATCAGTTCACAATGTCAAGCATGGTTCATAAACTTCATTGGAAGCTAACAAACTATAATCTGAGTCATTGAAGCAATTGCAATTTATCATAACATCAGAAAGAGTCAAGAATAGAGCTTTTCAGCAAGTCCACATACTCAACTATCATGTAGTCTTCTAGAATTGCTAACACTCACGCAATACTTGTGGTTATGGAGTTTCAGCCGGACACTGAGAAAGATAGGGGCTTATTGTGTTGCCTCCCAACGTATTCACCTTTAGGTGATGTCAACAATAATAGCCCATGCTAACTTACGTCCAATTGGATATATATATATATATATATATATATATATATATATATATATCATGATCTTTCAAACACAAGGAGCTTGCCAAAGGATAAAATGAAAAAGGGAAAGGTGAAGATCACCTTGACTCAAGCGTAAAGTAAAATCATAAAGTAAATGATAGGCCCTTCACAGAGGGAAGCAGAGGTTGTCATGTGCGTTTAGGATTGGATGCAGAAAATCTTAATGCAAAATAACGTCACTTTATATTGCCCCTTGTATGTGGACCTTTATTATGCAGTCCGTCGCTTTTATTGCTTCCACAACAAGATCGTATAAAGCTTATTTTCTCTGCACTAATAAGTCATACATATTTAGATAGAAATTTTTATTGCTTGCAACATGACAACTTACTTGAAGGATCTTACTCAATCCATAGGTAGGTATGGTGGACTCTCATGGCAAAGCTGGGTTTAAGGATATTTGTAAGGACAAGTAGTATCTCTACTTGGTGCAAGGACTTTGGCTAGCATGAGGGGGAAGGCAAGCTCAACATGTTTGGAAGGTCAATGACAATATACTTTAACTGAGATGTGTGAAAACATAAACCATTGCGTTGTCTTCCTTGTGCAACATCAACTCTTTTAGCATGTCATACTTAATGAGTGCTTCACAATCATAAAAGATGTCCAAGATAATATATTTGTATGTGAACCTCTCTTTCCTTATTACTTCCTATTAATTGCAACGATGACCAAAACTACGTTTATGAACTCTCAACAACTTTTATGCCTCATACTTTCTATGTGTGAAGTCATTACTATCCATAAGGTCAATATGAACTCTTTTATTCCTTCTACTTTCTCAAGATCATAGCAACATAGCAAAGCCCTTGACTCAACACTAATCTTTATTATAGATAGCTCTCAGACTCGATTACATAAAGGGATCACAAAGCAAAACTCAAAACTACTTGATACTAAAACTTTAATCTACTAGATCAAGATACTACTAAAGGATCGAACTAAATAAAACGGTAAAGATAGGAGTGTGATGGTGATACGATACCGGGGAACCTCCCCCAAGCTTGGCAGTTGCCAAGGGAGTGCCCATACCCAAGTTATTATGTCCTTAGAGGTGATGGTGGTGATGATGATGTAGGCTTCTTCCTCAGTTTGAGCTTGAGTATAGTATTTTGCTCTTTTAGGTCCTCGATTTCCCGCTCAAGGCTTAATTCTCTTTTGCACAATTCCTATTTATTTTCCTGCAAGAGACGAAAAGGGATAAACTCGATCTTTGGCGTCTTTGCTCTATGAGGGAGGCTTGACTTTTTAAATTCCATGTGCATGTCCCCATGCTAAGGTAATGGGGCTTCGTCTTTGTCTGAACTCGTCTCCTCTTTTCCCTCAGGTCCATAGTCTTCCTCTTCTTCAGAGGTCCAGCCATCATGCTCCAAGTCCCCGTAGACCTTAGGGTCTGCAAGGTAATCAGCCACATAGCTTTCTCCTTCCGAATCCTGTGATGACATATTGCTCTAAATCTGTAACAGAACAGCTCGAAACGAAAACAGAGGATTATTGCGTGATACGGTGGTCAAAACCTTCGGGAGATTATATAATGAATTTTTACCGGCCAAAATACGTAACGTGCAAGAAAATGGAGTCCATGAGGCACAGAAGGTGTCCACGAGACAGGGGGGCGCACCCAGTAAGGGTGGGTGTCGGTGTCAAAACCGGCGGATCTCGGGTAGGGGGTCCCGAACTGTGCGTCTAGGCGGACGGTAACAGGAGACAAGGGACACGATGTTTTTACCCAGGTTTGGGCCCTCTCGATGGAGGTAAAACCCTACTCCTTTTTGATTAATATTGATGATATGGGTAGTACAAGAGTAGATCTACCATGAGATCGGAGAGGCTAAACCCTAGAAGCTAGCCTATGGTATGATTGTTGTTCGTCCTACGGACTAAAACCCTCCGGTTTATATAGACACCGGAGAGGGCTAGGGTTACATAGAGTCGGTTACAATGGGAGGAGATCTACATATCTGTATCGCCAAGCTTGCCTTCCACGCCAAGGAAAGTCCCATCCGGATAGGGGACAAAGTCTTCCACCTTGTATCTTCATAGTCCAGGAGTCCGGCCAAAGGTTATAGTCCGGCTATCCGGACACCCCCTAATTCGGGACTCCCTCAGTAGCCCCTGAGCCAGGCTTCAATGACGATGAGTCTGGTGCGCAGATTTATCTTCGGCATTGCTAGGCGGGTTCTTCTCCAAATTCCATATACCTGTTGAATAGTGTCTGGCTTCTGGTGAATATTGCGCTCCTTGGCTTCTGCGCACAATAATGGCCATCTTCCACGTGTCAAACGAATGCGAAAAGCTAGGGTGTTTTTTCATTTACCCCCCTAGCTGCGCAAATGAGCTGCCTATAAAAGAGACGGGGATTTAGATTCGAATCACACCATCTTCCCTTCGCGAGCATTCATCAGAGCGCATTCGACAGAGATCCATTCCATCATGGCTAGTCGACGCAGCTCCTCCTCTCGCCCCCCCAGCCAGCCTGGAGACTGGGAGAGATGCTCCGTCCCGCACAGCGAGCTAGTGGCGCTCCAAGCCAAGGGGTTTCTCCCCCCAGCCTACATGGTCCCGGTTCGAGCCGGGCTTGCCACCTATAATGGTGGAGAGCAAGCGGAGAGCGTCCCCAATCCCTCCAAAGGATAGTGGGTATGCCTTGTCCCTTATTTGATAAGAGGGCTCGGATTTCCAATTCATCCGTTTCTCTAGGGGCTCCTGGAGTTCTACGGCCTCCAGTTGCACAACCTTACACATGCCTCCATTTTGCATATTGCGGGCTTTGTAGCCCTTTGCGAGCTATTTTTGGCATCGAGGCTCATTTTGCGCTATGGAAGAAGCTGTTCTGCCTCGTGCCCCGTTCTCAGGAGGGGTCGATATATCAAGTGGGCGGAGCCGAACTATGGCGCATCGCCGGGACCGGATATCTATCCGAAACCCCAAAGAAGGTGTCCGAAGACAGGCCTTCAGAATGGTTTTATATAGAAGATGTCCCCCTACCGGACCTTGTTCGGATCGGCCTCCCTGAGTTTGATAATGCTCCTTTGAAGAAGCGCCTAAGCTGGCGTCCACGGAGCCCTCAGAAGGAAAATGACAAGGACATCCTTTACCTGATGAGCCGGATAAGGTTTTTAGCTCATTCCGGACTGACTATGATCGAGGTCATGGCCACATGCATTATGCGGGGGGTGCAACCGCTTCAGTATAGAGGCCACCCCATGTGGGATTTCAACGGGGAGGACGACGCCACCCGGTGCGGCCGTAAGGGGCCGGAATCGGTTGCCACTCTAATAAAGATCTTGTCCGCTTTGTACAAGGGAGAAGAGTAGGAATTCCTCTGCGTCAACCCACGGGGCGGATTTTCTATGTACAATCCTCCAAGCTGGGTAAGCGGACACTTTCACTCGCCCATCCATTTCATATTCCCATAGTTAAGTATTCAGTCTAGCAATTTCAACGCAGGAGCTATGCCAGGCTGTAAAGGAGATTAACAGCCCTCCTCCACAACCCGAGGACCCGGAACGGTCCTTCGACCCGGACTTATCTGTGGAGCTGATCGATGGGGTGTTTCATCAATTGAGCAAGGACAACACCTTAGTGGCCATTACGGCCAATTATCCCGGACTGCTTCCAGCCTCACAAGTAACCGAGACCGAAGTCCCAGTACTTTTAAGATGATCCATCCGTGCTTATTTTTTATCACTGTATACCAATGGCATTTTTGCAGGGGAAGTCCTTCAGGCGGAGGGCCGAGCCTGCGGTGGCTAGCCAACAAGGGGCAGCAAGGCCCAGCAGGCTGAAAAGAAGTGCGGTCCGGATTGAGACGCCGGCGCAACGGTATGGCGTGCCATTTTATTCCCAGGTTTTATTCCCTCAAGGCATACTAATGCTCGTGCCCTCTTCAGGAAAAAGAGCGCTCGTCGGACTATATCCGAAGAGGTTGCCAATCGCGCCTCCACCAGCCAGGCTCCAAGGCCGGGTCCGGAAGCGGAGGCAAACACGAGGCGCGCACCGAGAGCTCCTCCGACAGAGGATGCGGACGGGCTGTCTGCCACCAATTCCGAGGTGGAGAGTGCCATGAACCACAGGCGTCGCCGGATAGTTCTTCAAGATGCTTGTTTCTCCCAAGAGGAATTGGATGCCTTCAATACGGGAGATGCGTACCTTCGTGCCGCTCAAAATGGTCTAGCCAGAGCCACAGAGCAATATGTAAAAGACATACGGGTGAGAAAATTTGATGGTTATATATGTCAGTAGCCCCCGAGACTTGAAACAGTTAGAATAACTGATTTAAGGATCATTTGTTATGCATGATCTTACAGAAAAGAATACCCAACTGTCCTAGGAGCTGGAAGAGTATAAAGCCCAACTGGAGGCTGCACTGGCCGCGGCAGGGGAGGCCAAGGAGACCCCCCTGAGGGAGTCCCGGATTAGGGGGTGTCCGGATAGCCGAACTATCATCACTGGCCGGATTCCTGGACTATGAAGATACAAGAATAAAGACTTCGTCCCGTGTCCGGATGGGACTTTCCTTGGCGTGGAAGGCAAGCTTGGTGATACGGATATGTAGATCTCCTACCATTGTAACCAACTCTGTGTAACCCTAACCCTCTCCGGTGTCTATATAAACCGGAGGGTTTTAGTCCGTAGGACGAACAACAACCATACCATAGGCTAGCTTCTAGGGTTTAGCCTCTTTGATCTCGTGGTAGATCTACTCTTGTACTACCCATATCATCAATATTAATCAAGCAGGAATAGGGTTTTACCTCCATCGAGAGGGCCCGAACCTGGGTAAAAACATCGTGTCCCTTGTCTCCTGTTACCATCCGCCTAGACGCACAGTTCGGGACCCCCTACCCGAGATCCGCCGGTTTTGACACCGACATTGGTGCTTTCATTGAGAGTTCCTCTGTGTCGTCACCATCAGGAAGGATGCCTCGTCCCGTCTTTAAAGACGGCACCGTTGCTAAAGGAGCTTTGGCCATCGGCCAAACTCCCCGGCTAGGCGGTTTTCTTATGACCGCCTATTCGACCGTCGCGCCGACGATGACTTCTCGGGTCATCAAAAGCAATCTTCACGTCAACTCGGAACTCGTCAAGCAGTTAGATCCGATGGAGCTCTCTTCCTTAAATGAGCTCTTGGATCGCATCGCCGCCCTAGGAGTCGCTACAGACTACGACCAGATTGGGCCTAAAACCGATCTGAGAGAGATTAACTCTCCCCAGGCTACCCACCACGTTGCTGTGGTAGAGGAACAATATGGCGACCCTTCTTCTATCCTAAGGACTAGCTATGTTCGGATTCCTGACCCCTCCATGCTGGATTCCGGCGGAGGGGAGAACACCACTCAAGCCCTGAACTTAAAGTCAGGCAGCGGGCTAGATTCATCGGACAACGTCCAAGAACCCAAGCTTCCAAGTTCGGAAACTTCTTGGCCCCCGAGTCTTAGATCGGACGGAGTTCAGAATTTAACTTCCAAAAACCAGTTTACTACATGTCCATTGTCCTAACTCCATGCAAGTCACGGTACCCACATTATCAAAAGATAGCATACGCGGTGTTCATGGCATCCCGGAAGCTGCGACACTACTTCCAAGAGTGTTCGATAACAGTAACCTCCGAAGTACCTCTTAATGACATTATAAACAACCGCGACACAATGGATTGCATTGCCAAATGGGCAATCGAGCTCGTCCCGTTCGACATAACCTACAAGCCACGGCGAGCTATTAAGTCGCAAGTTTTGGCCGACTTCGTCGCCGAATGGACTGAAGCCGAACTCCCTAAAGTGTATGGCGCATATTCCAACTGGATCATGCACTTCGACGGCTCCAAAAATGTTGGCTGGCCTGGGGCTGGCGTCGTTCTGACATCCCCAACTGGAGATATAGTCGAATACGTACTTCAGATAATGTACACGGACTCTAACAACACAGCTAAATACGAGGCCCTTCTACATGGTCTCCGGATGGCAGTCTCCATGGGCATTCCGCGCCTAGAGGTCCGCGGGGACTCAAACCTCGCGATAACCCAAATAAATGGAGGCTTTGATGCCAAGGATCCGAAAATGGTAGCTTATCGCAACGCCGTCCTAAAAATGTCAGCTCGGTTTGAGGGGCTCGAATTTCACCATATAGCCCGGGAGAACAACCAGGCAGCAGACGTGTTGGCACGCATTGGCGCAAAGCACGATGCCGTCCCTCCCAACATCTTCCTAGAGAGGCTTTTCAAGCCATCCATATTATAGGAGGGAGAGTCCGGAAATAACATACCGGACCCAGCCACACTACCCCACACCGAACATTCTGCCATAGTTGGTGGTTCTACCAACGAAATAAAACCGTCAGCCCACACAATAATGGCAGTCATTGCCCCGTGGACAGAACCATTCCTAGCCTACCTAAATAGGCTGGAACTTCCCGAGGACCAAAACGAGGCCCGCTGCATAGTGCGGCGATCTAAAGCCTATAAGGTCCTTGAGGGAGAGCTTTATAAGAAAAGCACAACCGGAGTCCTTCAAAGGTGTATCTCCGAAGAGGAAGGGCGGAATCTTCTGGCTGAAATTCATGCCGGACTCGGCGGGCACCACGCCGCAGCCCGGGCCCTTGTAGGCAAGGCCTTCCATACAGGATTTTATTGGCCGACGGCCCGGGCAGATGCTCAGGACTTGGTCCAACGATGCGTCGGATGCCAGCTCTTTGCTAATCAAAGCCACATGCCACCTACTGTCCTCAAAACTATACCCATCACCTGGCCGTTCGCGGTCTGGGGGCTTGATATGGTCGGAACCCTTAAAGGAGGAACCCACAAGCAAAAATACCTATTGGTCATGGTGGATAAATTCACCAGATGGATAGAGGCAAAGCCTGTTAAGACGGCCGAATCCGGACCGGTGATAGACTTTATATCAGGGGTAGTACACCGTTACGGCGTCCCCCATAGCATCATCACTGATAATGGCATGAACTTCAAGGCCGACGAGGTCAAACTCTGGTGCAAAAACATGGGCATCAAGCTCGACTACGCTTCAGTCTATCACCCTCAAACTAACAGTCAAGTCGAGCGAGCAAATGGTCTAATCATGAGCGGCATTAAACCCAGACTAGTGTGGTCCCTCAAGGAATCTAATACGCACTGGGTAGAGGAGCTCGACACCGTACTCTGGGGGCTGCGGACAACGTCGAATCGCACTACCGGATTCACACCATTTTTTATGGTGTACGGCGCAGAGGCAGTTTTGCCCTGCGACATAATTCATGACTCACCTCGCGTGCGCATGGACGAAGAAAGAGAAGCCGAGCTCGATCGGCGGGACAGTTTGGACACCTTGGAGGAGGAGCGCGACGTGGCAAAAGCCCGTTGCGCATTCTATCAACAGCAGGCTCAAAGATACCAAAGCAGAGAAGTACGGGCCAAAGCTTACAATGTTGGCGAATTAGTTCTACGCCTGCTGGACAAGAAAAAGGACAAACTCAAGCCCAAATGGGAGGGTCCCTTCATCATTGACCAAGTCCTGACCGGCGGAGCGTACCGTCTGCGGAACGCATCGGATAACCGACTTGAGCCAAACCCATGGAACGCAGCCCGTCTCCGAATATTCTACGCCTAGCACTGGACTCTGAGTTCGTCTCCTTCCTCCGTCTATATTTTGTACTTTAACTATCTTTTATTTCTCTCCTTATCCCTCCTTTTTTCTAAAGCCGTTGGAGGCTCGTTTGCACATTGTTCGCACACACTTGACGCATTATCCGCGCTCAGTATACCTGGGGGCTTCTTTAACAAAAGCTTATTTATACGGGCTTAATTCCCAACACATGTGTCACACTTCCGCATGTACCTTTTATTCACCATTATATGCATCGATGTGACTTAAGTTTTGGCCAAGCTGGATTGCCTGGCTCCTGTGCTTACCCGTATGTTCCCGATTGTTCGGCTAGGTGGTAAAGGGAGCACCTCTGCGATTGTTACCGCCGGGTCAGCTGGACGTGTACCTCAGACTGGGTGAAGCCGAAAGCTAGCGTTCTTAAGGGAATATTCGGTCGGTGAACTAAAAGACGATTTCTTACTTATTCATTTATCTGCCCCCAGATGTTTTTCTGCTTTCTTCGCAGTCCGGACATGCACTTTAGGGCATGCCTCCCAGGGAAAGGAACCCCTAACGGAACTATTCTCCCTGGAAGATGTTTCTTACTAACCATGTAATATAACATAACTAGTTGGGCACTTCTCTGATAAAGCACTCATGACCCCTACGCCTGGTCTCCACGCATGCCCCGGTTCTTACATAACCGCGAGGGTATTCGGACACACTCCGGCCTGTCGGGTCCCGAGGATGAAGCGAAAAGGTCCGCTACGACAAACGATCTACAATCCGGCTAGAAGGCATTTTACATGTCATTTTAAATTACATAGTCAAATTGACTGATTGTATTCCTCTTCAATACCATCTAATTGGCTGTCTAGTTTATAGTCCCGCTGGGAATACTTTGCAGCCAACTCTACTTGGCCGTACACTAAGCTCACAGGGATCTCCTTCCCATCAGGCCCCATAGGTCCGACCTCGGCCATGTGGTTTGGGTCAGCCTTCGTGTACCGCGTCTTCACCATGGCCCATGCGTCCCTGGCGCCTTGACGGCAGGCCGATATCTTCCATAGTCGGAAACGCCACCGTGCTCCCTGAAGCCTCTCTGCAATCTCTCCAAGGCCTTCGGGTAGGGAGATGGATGGCCACAAGGCCTGGGCAACGCCTCTCATCACCTGCCAAACTCGTTTGTGCAGTTGCAGCAGCTCGGGAAGTAGGTCACCCGTTGAACCGGGCATTTACTCTGCAGGACGACCTGTGAGCATACCTACAGACATATTTTTGTTAGTCGACTTCCTCGCCGAACTCTTCTTTTCAAAAGTTCGCTCAAGCACTTACTATAAATGCCGCGACGAAGCCGCCGATTCTCCTTAACGGAGTCAAACAGCTGGGCTCGAACATCCTTTAGTTCCTCACCCAGCTGAGTGTTGGCATCTTGGAGATTATTTTTCTCTTGCCTCACCCTTGTAAGCACATTCTCACCGGCCTTTAACCGGCGCAGGAGCTGTTGCTTGTCCGGATCTAGTCCGGCGCCATCTGCAATATTATTGTCAGACTTATACACACGCCGCACTTCACAAACTACTTATATTTCGAAGTATATATTACCGGAGGGGGTCTCTGTGGCTCCCCCTGTGGCGGCTAGTGCGGCCTCAAGCTGGGCCTTGCACTCTTCAAGCTCCTGAGACAGTTGGGTATTCTTTTTCGTAAGATCCTGCATAACAAATGATCCTTAAATCAGTTTTCCTAACTATTTTAAGTCTCGGGGGCTACTGGCATATATAACTGTCAAAACTCCTCACCTGTATGTCCTTTACATACTGCTCCGTGGCTCTAGCTAGACCATCTTGAGCGGCACGGAGGTGCGCATCTCCCGAATTGAAGGCGTCCAATGCCTCTTGGGAGAAACATGCGTCACGAGGAACTGTCCGGCGGCGCCTGTGATTCATGGCACTCTCCACCTCGGAGTTGGTGACGGACAATCTGTCGGCATCCTCTATCAGAGGAGCATCCGACGGACGCCTCGTGTTCACCTCCACTTCCGGACCCGGTGTTGGAGCATGGCTGGCGGAGGCTCGATTGGCCATCTCTCCGGACACAGACCGGCGAGCGCTCTTTTTCCTGAAAGGAGCACCAGCGTTAATATACCTTCCCGGAATCAATCCCGGGAATATGGTGACATGCCTTACCGTTGCGGCGGCGTTTCAATCCGAACCGCACTTCTTTTTAGCCTGCGTGGCCGTGCTGCCCCTTGTTGGCTAGCTGCCGCGGGCTCAGTCTCCCGCCTCGAAGGCACCCCCTGCGAAACACCATTGATATACGGTGATCAAAAATAAGCACGGATGGGTCATTATCAAAGTACTGGGGCTTCGGTCTTAGTTACCTGTGAGGCTAGAAGTATTCCGGGGTAATCGTACGTAATGGCAACCAAGGCATTATCGATGCTTAGTTGGTGAAATACCCCATCAATCAGCTCCACCAATATGTCCGGATCCTCTTGGGAGGCCGGATCGAGGAACCGTTCCGGATCCTCGGGTTGTGGAGGCGGGCTGTTTATATCTTTTACGGCCTAGCGCAGTTCCAGCGTCGAAATCACAAAATGAGATATCTAACCATGGGAGTACGGATCAGATGTGCAAAAAAGGAAATGTCCGCTTACCCAGCTTTGAGGATTGTTCATATTAAATCCGTTCAATGGACTGACGCGGAGAAAATCCTCCTCTTCCCCCTTGTACAATGCGGACAGGATCTTCACCAGATCGGCGACCAATCCCAGCCCCGTACGGCCGTGACAGGTGGCATCGTCCTCCCCGTTGAAATCCCACATGGGGTGGCCCCTATACTGGAGCGGCTGCACCCCCCGCATAATGCATGTGGCCATGACACCGATCATGGTCAGTCCAGAATGAGCTAGCAACCTTATTCGGCTCATCAGGTAAAGGACGTCCCTGTCGTTTTCCCTTTGGGGGCTCCGTGGACGCCAACTTAGGCGTTTCTTCAAGGGAGCATTACTGAACTCCGGGAGGCCGGTCCAAACGGGATCCGGTAGCGGGGCGTCTTCTATATAAAACCATTCTGAAGGCCAGTCTTCGGACGCCTTCTTCGGGGTTCCGGATAAATATCCGGTCCCGGCGATGCGCCATAGCTCCGCTGCGCCCACTTGATATATTGACCCCTCATGAGAATGGGGTACGAGGCAGAATAATCACTTCCACAGTGCAAAATGAGCCTTGACGCCCAAGAACAGTTCGCAAAGGGACATGAAGCCCGCGATGTGCAGAATGGAGGCAGGCGTAAGGTGGTGCAGCTGGAGGCCGTAGAACTCCAGGAGCCCCCGGAGAAACGGATGTATTGGAAATCCGAGTCCTCTTATCAGATAAGAGACAAAGCATACCCGCTCTCCTTTGGAAGGATCAGGGATGCTCTCTGCTTGCTTTCCGCCCTTATAGGTGGCGAGTCCGGCTCGAACCGGAACCATGAACGCTGGGGGAAGAAATCCCTTGGTTTGGAGCGTCACTAGCTTGCTATGAGGGACTGAGCATATCTCCCAGTCCCCAGGCTGGGGGCTGGGAGCGCGAGAGGAGGAGCCGCGTCGACTGTCCATGAGGGAGTCCCGGATTAGGGGGTGTCCGGATAGCCGAACTATCATTGTTGGCCGGACTCCTGGACTGTGAAGATACAAGATTAAAGACTTCGTCCCGTGTCCGGATGAGACTTTCCTTGGCGTGGAAGGCAAGCTTGGCAATACGGATATGTAGATCTCCTACCATTGTAACCGACTCTGTGTAACCCTAACCCTCTCCGGTGTCTATATAAACCGGAGGGTTTTAGTCCATAGGAAGAACAACAACCATACCATAGGCTAGCTTCTAGGGTTTAGCCTCTTTGATCTCGTGGTAGATCTACTCTTGTACTACCCATATCATCAATATTAATCCAGCAGGAGTAGGGTTTTACCTCTATCGAGAGGGCCCGAACCTGGGTAAAAACATCGTGTCCCTTGTCTCCTATTACCATCCGCCTAGACGCACAGTTCGGGACCCCCTACCCGAGATCCGCCGCTTTTGACACGGACACTCCCTCTGGTAATATATGCTTCGAAAGATAAGTATGTTGTGAAGTGCGGCATGTGTGCAAATCTGACAATAACATTGCAGATGGCGCCGGAGTGGATCCGGACAAGCAACAACTCTTGCGCCGGTTAAAGGCCGGCGAGAGCGTGCTTACAAGGGTGAGGCAAGAGAAGAATAATCTCCAAGATGCCAACACCCAGCTGGGCGAGGAACTAAAGGATGTTCGTGCTCAGCTGTCGGACTCTATGAAGGAGAATCGGCGGCTTCGACGCGACATTTTTAGTAAGTGCTTGAACGAACTTCGAAAAAGAATTCGGCGAGGAAGTCGATTGACAGAGTTAGATCTGTAGGTATGCTGATAGGTCGGCCTGCAGAGGAAATGCCCGGTTCTATGGGTGACCTTCTTCCGGAGCTCTCACAACTGCACAAACGAGTTCGGCAGGTAATGCAAGGCATCGCCCAGGCCTTGTGGCCATCCGTCTCCATACCCGAAGGCCTTGGAGAGCTTGCAGAGAAGCTGAAGGGAGCACGGTGGCGCTTCTGATTATGGAAGATATCGGCCTGCCGTCAAGGCGCCAGGGAGGCCTGGGCCATGGTGAAGACACGGTACACAAAGGATGACCCAAACCACATGGCCGAGGTCGGACCTGTGGGGCCCGATGGGAAGGAGATCCCTGTGAGTTTAGTGTACGGCCAGGTAGAGTTGGCCGCCAAATATTCCCAATAGGACTGTAAACTAGACAGCTTGTTGGATGGTATTGAAGAGGAATATACCCAGTCAAATTGACTATGTAATTTAAGATGACATGTAAAATGCCTTCTAGCCGGATTGTAGATCGTTTGTCATGGCAGACCTTTTCGCTTCAACCTCGGGACCCAATAGTCTGGAGTGTGTCCGAAAACCCTCTCGGTTATGTAAGAACTGGGGCATGCATGGAGACCAGGCGTAGGGGTCATTAGTGCTTGAACAGACAAGTGCCCAACTAGTTATGTTATATTAAATGGTTAGTAAGAAACATCTTCAAGGGAGAATAGTTTCGTTAGGGGTTCCTTTCCCTAGGACGCATGCCCTAAAGTGCATGTCCGGACTTCAAAAAAAAGCAGAAAAGCATCTGGGGGCGGATAAATAAATGAGTGAGAAATCATCTTTAGTTCACCGATCAAATATTCCCTTAAGAACGCTAGCTTTTGGCTTCACCTAGTCTGAGGTACACATCCGGCTGATCCGGCAGTAACAATCACAGTGGTGCTCCCTTTACCGCCTAGCCGAACAATCGGGAATGTAGGGGTAAGCACAGGAGCCAGGCAACCCAGCTTGGCCAAAACTTAAGTCATATCGATGCATATGATGGTGAATAAAAGGTACATGCGGAAGTGTGACGCATGTGTTGGGCATGAGGCACGTATAAACAAGCTTCTGTTAAAGAAGCCCCCAGGTATAATGAGCGCGGATAGCGCGTCAATTGTGTGCGAACAAGGCGTGAACGAGCCCTTAAAGGCTGTTATAGAAAGGGAGGGAGAAGGAGAGAAATATAAGACAGTTAATGTGTAAAAAATAGACAGAGGAAGGAGACGAACACAGAGTCAGGCGCTAGGCGTAGAATCTTCGGAGACGGGCTGCGTTCCATGGGTTCGGCTCGAGTCGGTTATCCGATGCATCTCGCAGACGGTACGCTCCACCAGTCAGGACTTGGTCAATAATAAACGGACCTTCCCATTTGGGCTTGAGTTTGTCCTTTTTCTTGTCCGGCAGGCGTAGAACTAACTCGCCAACATTGTATGTTTTGGCCCGTACTTCTCTGCTTTGATATCTTCAAGCCTGCTATTGATAGAATGCGGAACGGGCTTTTGCCACGTCACGCTCCTCCTCCAAGGCGTCCAAACTATCCTGCCAATCGAGTTCGGCTTATCTTTCTTCGTACATGCGCACGCGAGGTGAGTCATGAATTATGTCGCAGGGCAGAACTGCCTCTGCGTCGTATACCACAAAGAATGGTGTGAATCCGGTAGTATGATTCGGCGTGGTCCGCAGCCCCCAGAGTACGGAGTCGAGCTCCTCTACCTAGTGCATGTTAGATTCCTTGAGGGACCGCACTAATCTGGGTTTGATGCAGCTCATGATTAGACCATTTGCTTGCTCGACTTGACCGTTAGTTTGTGGGTGATAGACTGAAGCATAGTTGATCTTGATGCCCATGTTTGACCTCATCGGCCGTAAAGTTCGTGCCGTTATGAGTGATAATGCCGTGGGGGACGCCGTAACGGTGTACGGCCCCTGATATGAATTCTATCACCGGTCCGGATTCGGCCGTCTTAACAGGCTTGGCCTCTATCCATTTGGTGAATTTATCCACCATGACTAGTAGGTATTTTTTCTTGTGGGTTCCTCCTTTAAGAGTTCCAACCATGTCAAGCCCCCAGACCGCGAAGGGCCAGGTGATGGGTATAGTTTGGAGGGCGGTGGGTGGCATATGGCTCTGGTTAGCAAAGAGCTGGCAACCGATGCGTCGTTATACTAAGTCCTGAGCATCTGCCCAGGCCGTCGGCCAATAAAATCCTGTACGGAAGGCCTTGCTTACAAGGGCTCGGGCTGTGGCGTGGTGCCCGCCGAGTCCGGCTTGAATTTTAGCCAGAAGATTCCGCCCTTCCTCTGCGGAGATGCACCTTTGAAGGACTCCGGTGGTGCTTTTCTTATAAAGCTCTCCCTCATGGACTTTATAGGCTTTAGATCGCCGCACTATGTAGCTTGCCTTGTTTTGGTCCTCGGGAAGTTCCTGCCTAGTTAGGTAGGCTAGGAATGGTTCTGTCCACGGTGCAATGACTGCCATTATTACATGGGCTGAGGATGTTACTTCGTTGGCAGAGCCTCCCGTTGTGTCAGGATGTTCAGTGTCGGGCAGTGCGGTTGGGTCCGGGCTGTTATTTCCGGATTCCCCTTCCCATAATTCGGATGGCTTGAATAGCCTCTCCAAGAAAATGTTGGGGGGACTGCATCGCACTTTGCGCCAATGCGTGCCAAGACGTCCGCTGCCTGATTGTTTTCCCTGGCTATATGGTGAAATTCGAGCCCCTCGAACCGAGCTGACATTTTTAGGACGGCATTGCGATAAGCTGCCATTTTCGGATCCTTGGCATCAAAGTCTCCATTTATTTGGGATATCGCGAGGTTCGAATCCCCGCGCACCTCTAGGCGTTGGATGCCCATGGAGACTGCCATCCGGAGACCATGTAGAATGGCCTTGTATTCGGCTGCGTTGTTGGAGTCCGTATACATTATCTGGAGTATGTATTGAACTGTATGTCCTGTTGGGGACGTCAGAACGACGCCAGCCCCCAGACCAGCTAACATTTTGGAGTTGTCGAAGTGCATGATCTAGTTGGAATATGTGCCGTACTCTTTAGGGAGTTCAGCTTCAGTCCATTCGGCGATGAAGTCAGCCAAAACTTGCGACTTAATAGCTCGTCGTGGCTCATAGGTTATGTCGAACGGGAGGAGGTCAATGGCCCATATGGCAATCCGGCACGTCGCGTCGCGGTTGTTTATAATATCGTTAAGAGGTACTTCGGAGGCTACTGTTATCGAACACTCTTGAAAGTAGTGTCGCAGCTTCCGGGATGCCATGAACACCGCGTACGCTATCTTTTGATAATGCGGGTACCATGACTTGCATGGAGTGAGGATAGTGGACACATAGTAAACTGGTTTTTGAAGGGGGAATTTGTGTCCGTCCGTTTCTCGTTCGACGACGAGCACTGCGCTTACAACTTGATAAGTTGCCGCAATGTATAATAGCATTGGTTTGCTGATGTTAGGCACGGCCAGGACCGGGTTTGTTGCCAATATGGCTTTTATTTCTTCGAGTCCGGCCGTGGTGGCATCCGTCCACTCGAAGTGTTCGGTGCGCCTGAGGAGGCGATAAAGGGGTAATGCCTTTTCTCCCAAGCGGGAGATAAAGCGGCTTAGAGCCGCCACGCATCCAGTCAATTTTTATATTTGTTTGAGGTCCTTTGGAATATCCAATTGTGACAGAGCTTGGATCTTGGCTGGGTTTGCTTCAATTCCTCTACCGGATACAATGAAGCCCAAGAGCTTTCCGGTGGGTACGCCGAAAACGCATTTTCCGGGTTAAGCTTGATGTCATATGTTCGGAGGTTGTCGAATGTGAGCCTCAAGTCGTCTACTAGAGTTTCGACATGCTTGGTTTTGACGACCACGTCATCTACGTATGCCTCCACTGTTTTGCCGATCTGGTTTGCCAGACATGTCTGAATCATGAGCTGATATGTTGCGCCGGCGTTTTTGAGCCCGAGGGGCATTGTGTTGAAGCAGAATGGGTCGTGTGGGGTGATGAATGCCGTTGCGGCTTGGTCTGGATCTGCCATCTTAATTTGATGGTAGCCAGAGTATGCGTCGAGGAAACACAATGAATCGTGTCCTGCGGTAGCATCAATAATTTGATCGATGCGGGGGAGGGGGAAGGGATCCTTTGGGCAAGCCTTGTTGAGGTCCTTGAAATCGACGCATAGGTGCCAGGATTTGTCCTTCTTTGGTACCATCACCAGGTTTGCTAGCCAGTCCGGGTGTTCTATATCTCTGATGAATCCGGCCTCCAGTAGTTTGGCTAGCTCCTCTCCCATGGCTTGTCTCTTAGGTTCGGAGAAACGCCGAAGAGCCTGCTTGACTGGCTTGAATCCTTTTAGGATGTTCAGGCTGTGCTCGGCCAGCCGGCGTGGGATTCCTGGCATGTCTGAAGGGTGCCAGACAAAAATGTCCCAATTTTCGTGTAGGAATTATCGTAGTGCGGCGTCTACATCAGGGTTTAATTGCGCCCTGATGGAGGACATTTTTGTAGGGTCCATTGGGTGGACTTGGAATTTGACTATTTCATCCGCTGGTTTAAAGGAGGTGGACTTGGATCTTTTATCGAGTATCACGTCGTCCCTGTTCACCGTGGAGCGTAGCGCAGTCAGTTCCTCGGCCGCTAGGGCTTCGGATAGTGCCTCAACGGCCAGTGCGGCTGTCTTATTTTTGGCGCGGAGTGCTATGTCCGGGTCACTTGCCAGAGTGATGATTTCGTTGGGTCCGGGCATTTTGAGCTTCATGTACCCGTAATGGGGTATAGCTTGAAAAATTGTGAATGCCTCTCGCCCTAATAGAGCGTGGTACCGCTGCTGAACGGGGCCACTTGGAACGTGACCTCCTCGGACCTGTAATTATCCGGCGTGCCGAACACCACATCCAGTGTGATTTTTCCTGTACAGCGCGCTTCCCGACTGGGGATTATTCCTCTAAAGGTTGTGCTGCTTCACTTAATGCGGCTCCAGTCTATTTCCATTTTTAGAAGGGTTTCCTCATAAATGAGGTTTAATCCGCTGCCACCGTCCATGAGTACCTTGGTAGGGCGAAAGTCGTCCACTATTGGACTGGGGACCAATGCGGCTGGTGCTCGGGCTGTTCGTAATTTAGGTTCATCATTGGCATTAAAGGTAATAGCCGTGTCACTCCATGGGTTTATTGGTGCTACTTGGTAGACTTCGGCAAGGCTGCGGAGTGTTCGTTTCCGCATATTATTTGATGTGAAAGTCTCGAAGACTGTTAATACCATACTGGTATCCCTAGGCTGGTGCTCTGTGGATTCTGGAGTTAGAAGCTCTTTGCCACTTTTGGCCACCTGCCGGAGTATCCAACATGCTCTAAGGCTATGAGTTGGTGTGGCGCCCTCTGTACTATGAATTTTACAAGGTCCATTGAACCATCCCTCCAGTATGGTTCCATGCCCTATAGAGGGTTTTTGTTTTTTGGTGTTTAACCCAGGTGCCTGGCGATAATGCACCCTTTTATTTCGGACTGGGGTTGTATTCGGGGCCGGATTGTCCCAAAATTTTATTTTGGTTTTCCAGGCGCTTTCCATCGCACAGTTCTTTCGTACTATGGATGCCAAGTCGGCGAAGCGTGTAATTTCATGGCGACTTATGGCGTTGAGGATTTCGTTGTCCGTGCAATTATTGCAGAAGAATGAAATTGCATCCTCCTCGCGGCAGTCCTCTATTCTATTCATAACCAGGAGGAATCTGGCCCAGTAATGGTGTACTGTTTCTGCGGGCTCTTGCCGAATTTGGGATAAATCCCTTATATTTGGGTGGGCGTGGTGGAATTAAATCTGGAACCTCGCCCAATCTGAGACCCAGGGGCCAAGGAGTTTCCGAACTCGGAAGCTTGGGTTCTCGGATGTTGTCCAATGAATCTAGCCCGCTGCCTGACCTTAGGTTCAGGGCTTGAGTGACGTCCTCCCCTCCGCGGGTATCCGTCTTGGAGGGATCGGGAATCCGGACATAACTAGTCCTTAAGATAGATGAAGGCTTGCCGCATTGTTCCTCCACCACTGCGCCGTGGTGGGTGACCTGGGGAGAGTTAATCTCTCTCGGATCGGGTTTAGGCCCAATCTGATCGTAGTCTGTAGTGACTCCCAGGGCGGCGATGCGATCCAAGAGCTCATTTAAGGAAGAGAGCTCCATCGGATCTAACTGCTCAGCGAGTTCCGAGTTGACGTAGAGATTTCTTTCGATGACCCGAGAAGTCATCTTTGGCGCGGTGGTCGAACAGGCGGTCATAAGAAAACCGCCTAGCCAGAGAGTTTGGACGATAGCCAAAGCTCCTTTAGCAACAGTGTTGTCTTTAAAGACGGGACGAGGCATCCTTCCTGATGGCGACGGCACAGCGGAACTCTGAATGAAAGCACCAATGTCGGTGTCAAAACCAGCGGATCTCGGGTAGGGGGTCCCGAACTGTGTGTCTAGGCGGATGGTAACAGGAGACAAGGGACACGATGTTTTTACCCAGGTTCAGGCCCTCTCGATGGAGGTAAAACCCTACTCTGCTTGATTAATATTGATGATATGGGTAGTACAAGAGTATATCTACCACGAGATCGGAGAGGCTAAACCCTAGAATTTAGCCTATGGTATGATTGTTGTTCGTCCTACGGACTAAAACCCTCCGGTTTATATAGACACTGGAGAAGGCTAGGGTTACACAGAATCGGTTACAATGGGAGGAGATCTACATATCCGTATCGCCAAGCTTGCCTTCCACGCCAAGGAAAGTCCCATCCGGACATGGGACGAAGTCTTCAATCTTGTATCTTCATAGTCCAGGAGTCTGGCCAAAGGTTATAGTCCGGCTATCTGGACACCCCCTAATCCACGACTCCCTCAGTGGGCACGCCCTCCACCCTCGTGGAGGCCTCGTGTCCCTCTCAGACTATTTCTTTCTTCCTAAAATTCTTAAATATTCCAAAATAGATAAAAATTGCCATTAGAATTGTTTTGGAGTCGGTTTACTTACCGTACCACATACCTATTCCTTTTCGGAGTCTGGAACATTCTGGAAAGTGTCCCTTATGTATTCCTCCGGGGTTACTGTTTCAATAATATTAGTTTCAACATTGATAGGATTACCTCAAATATAATGTTTAATTCTTTGACTGTTCACCACCCTCGGACTTGTGCCTTCGAAGTTGTTGATTTTTATGGCACCAAAACGATAGACCTCCTCGATAACGTAAGGACCTTCCCATTTGAGAGAAGTTTTCCTGCAAAAAATCTTAAACAAGAGTTGAATAATAACACATAATCACCTACGTTAGACTCACGCTTTTGAATCCTTTTGTCATGCCAGCATTTGACTTTTTCTTTGAATAGCTTGGTATTCTCATAGGCTTGGGTTCTCCATTCATCAAGTGAGCTAATATCAAACAACCTCTTCTCACCGGCAAGTTTGAAGTCATAGTTGAGCTCTTTAATAGCCCAATATGCTTTATGTTCAAGTTCTAGAGGTAGATGACATGCTTTTCCATAAGCCATCTTATATGGAGACATACCCATAGGATTTTTATAAGCAGTTCTATAGGCCCATAATGCATCATCAAGTTTCTTGGACCAATTCTTTCTAGATCTATTGACAGCCTTTTGCAAAATAAATTTGAGCTCTCTATTGCTCAACTCTACTTGACCACTAGACTGCGGATGATAAGGAGATGTGATTCTATGATTAACATCATACTGAGCAAGCATCTTACGAAAAGCACCATGAATAAAATGTGAACCATCATCAGTCATAAGATATCTAGGGACTCCAAACCTCGGAAAAATAACTTCTTTAAGCATTTTAATAGAAGTGTTATGATCAACACTACTAGTTGGAATAGCTTCTACCCACTTAGTAACATAATTAACAACAACTAAAATATGAGTGTAACCATTAGAGGCAGGAAAGGGTCCCATATAATCAAAGCCCCAACCATCAAACGGTTCAATAACAAGAGAATAATTCATAGGCATTTATTGACGTCTACTGATATTTCCAATTCTTTGACATTCATCACAAGCTAAGACAAACTTATGAGCATCTTTGAAGAGAGTAGGCCAATAAAAACCAGATTGCAGTACCTTGTGTGCAGTTCTATCTCCAGCGTGGTGTCCTCCATAGGATTCAGAGTGACACTTGTGTAGGATCTGTTCCTGTTCATGCTCAGGTACACAACGTCTAATAACACTGAGGGAGTCCTGGATTAGGGGGTGTCCGGATAGCCGAACTATCACCATTGGCCGGACTCCTAGACTATGAAGATACAAGATTGAAGACTTCGTCCCGTGTCCGGATGGGACTTTCCTTGGCGTGGAAGGCAAGCTTGGCAATACGAATATGTAGATCTCCTACCATTGTAACCGACTCTATGTAACCCTAACCCTCTCTGGTGTCTATATAAACCGGAGGGTTTTAGTCCGTAGGACAAACAACAATCATACCATAGGCTAGCTTCTAGGGTTTAGCCTCCTTGATCTCGTGGTAGATCTACTCTTGTACTACCCATATCATCAATATTAATCAAGAAGGAATAGGGTTTTACCTCCATCGAGAGGGCCCGAACCTGGGTAAAAACATCGTGTCCCTTGTCTCCTGTTACCATCCACCTAGACGCACAGTTCGGGAACCCCTATCCGAGATCCGCCGGTTTTGACACCGACATTGGTGCTTTCATTGAGAGTTCCTCTGTGTCGTCACCTTTAGGCCCGATGGCTCCTTTGATCATCAACAATGACGTGGTCCAGGGTGAGATTTTTCTCCCTGGACAGATCTTCATATTCGGCGGCTTTGCACTGCGGGCTAATTCAATTGGCCATCTGGAGCAGATCGAAAGCTACGCCCCTGGCCATCAGGTCAGATTTGGGAGTTTGAACTACATGGCTGACATCCGTGGAGACTTGATCTTCGACGGATTCGAGCCACAGCCCAGCGCGCCGCACTGTCTCGATGGGTATGATCTAGCTCTACCGCCGAACAGTGCCCTGGAGGCCGCACCAGCGTCCGCTCCGACCCTCAGCTCGGAGCCGACTTTGCTGATCGAGGACGAGTGGCTGGACACCGCCTCAGGGGCTATGATTTCTACGGCGATTGAGCCGAACACCATCCATGTCCTTTGCAAAGCCCGTGACTCCGAGGTGCCGGACTCCTCTCCGGACTCCGAACCTCCCGCGCCCCTGCCAATCAAATCCGATTGGGCGCCAGTTATGGAGTTCACTGCCGCGGACATCTTTCAGCACTCGCCCTTTGGCGACATTCTGAATTCACTCAAGTCTCTCTCTTTATCAAGAGAGCCCTGGCCGGACTATGGACAGGAAGGTTGGGATGCGGACGACAAAGAAATTGAACGCCCACCCACCACCCACTTTGTCGCCACTGTCGATGATTTAACCGACATGCTCGACTTCGACTCCAAAGACATCGACGGTATGGACGACGATGCAGGAGACAACCAAGAACCAGCGCCTACAGGGCACTGGAAGGCCACCTCGTCATACGACATATACATGGTGGACACCCCAAAAGATGGGAATGGCAATGGAACAGCGGAGGATGACCCCTCCAAGAAGCATCCCAAGCGCCGGCGTCAGCGGCGCCGCTCTAAATCCCGCCACAGCAAAAACGGAGATTCCGACACGGGAGATAATAACACCCCGGACAGTGCCGAAGACAACCCCCTCCAGTAGAATTCAGCACAGGAGGAGGGAGAAGCCAGCCCTCATGATAGAGCGGCAGACAGAGAGGTAGAGGACGATAATTATATGTCTCCCTCCGAAGATGAAGCAAGCCTCGACCACGACGAATTTGTCGTGCCCAAGGATCCCGTCGAACAAGAGCGTTTCAAACGCAGGCTTATGGCCATGACAAGTAGCCTCAAGAAAAAGCAGCAACAGCTTAGAGCTGACCAAGACTTGCTAGCTGATAGATGGACCGAAGTCCTCGCAGCCGAAGAGTATAAACTCGATCGCCCCTCCAAGAGCTACCCAAAACGCAGGTTGCTACCCCAATTAGAGGAGGAAGCACCCAAACCTACATCACCAGCGCATGACGCGGCCGACCGGCCACCTCGTGGCCGCGACAGAGAGGCCTCTAGGCCCTCCACTAAAGCCGCACCCCGACATCGCTCGAAAAGTACAAAGCCGCGGGGAAATGCGCCGGACTTGCGAGACATATTGGAGGACAAGGCAACGCAAATAAGATCAATCTACGGATCGCGTGGGCGCCCCACGACACGTGATGACAACCGTCACGCCGGATACAGCAATTCCGGCTGGGCCGAACACAGTAGATAAAGCTCATTTGAGCTGCGTCGTGATATAGCCCAATACAGAGGCGCCGCACACCCACTATACTTCACAGACAAAGTAATGGATCATCAAATCCCTGAGGGTTTCAAACCCGTAAACATTGAATCATACGACGGCACAACAAATCTTGCGGTTTGGATCGAGGACTATCTCCTCCACATCCACATGGCCCGCGGTGATGATCTACACGCCATCAAATACCTCCCACTCAAGCTTAAAGGACCAGCTCGGCATTGGCTCAACAGCTTGCCAGCAAAATCAATTGGTTGTTGAGAAGACCTGGAAGCCGCATTCCTTGATAACTTCCAGGGCACATATGTGCGACCACCAGACGCTGATGACCTAACCCACATAATTCAGCAGCCAGATGAATCGGCCAGACAATTCTGGACACGGTTCTTAACCAAGAAAAATCAAATCATTGACTATCCGGATGCAGAGGCCCTTGCAGCCTTCAAACATAACATCCGCGACGAGTGGCTTACCCGACACCTAGGACAGGAAAAGCCGAAATCCATGGCAGCCCTCACATCACTCATGACCCGCTTCTGCGCGGGGGAGGTTAGCTGGCTAGCTCGCAGTAACAACCTGACCAAAAACCCTGGTAGTTCGAATACCAAGGACAGCAATGGCAGGTCGCGTCGCAACAAGCACAAGCGCCGCATTAACGGTGATTATACTGAAGATACGACAGTCAATGCCGGATTCAGAGGCTCTAAACCCGGTCAGCGGAAAAAGCCGTTCAAAAGAAATACTCAGGGCCCGTCCAATTTGGATCGCATACTCGATCGCTTGTGCCAGATACATGGCACCCCCGAAAAACCAGCCAACCACACCTACAGGGATTGTTGGGTATTCAAGCAGGCAGGCAAGTTAAGTGCCAAACACAACGACAAGGGGCTGCATAGCGATGACGAGGAGGAGCCCCGGCCGCCGAACAATAGAGGATAGAAGGGCTTTCCCCCACAAGTGCGGACAGTGAACATGATATACGCAACCCACATACCCAAAAGGGAGCGGAAGCGTGCACTAAGGGACGTATATGCAATGGAGCTAGTCGCCCCAAAGTTCAAACCGTGGTCCTCCTGCCCGATCACTTTCGATCGAAGGGACCACCCCACTAGCATCCACCACGGTGGATTCACCGCATTGGTTCTTGACCCAATCATTGACGGATTTCACCTCACTAGAGTCCTGATGGACGGCGGCAGCAGCCTGAACCTGCATTACCAGGATACAGTGCGCAAAATGGGTTAAGACCCCTCAAGGATTAAACCCACAAAAACGACCTTTAAAGGCGTCATACCAGGTGTAGAGGCCAACTGTATAGGCTCAATTACACTTGAAGTGGTCTTCGGATCCCTGGATAACTTCCGAAGCGAGGAATTAATCTTCGACATAGTCCCGTTCCGCAGCGGCTATCACGCACTGCTCGGACGAACCGCATTCGCAAAGTTCAATGCAGTGTCACACTACGCATACCTCAAGCTCAAGATGCCAGGCCCTTGAGGAGTAATCACGGTCAATGGAAACACCAAACGCTCTCTCCGAATGGAGGAGCATACGGCGACCCTCGCGGCGGAAGTACAAAGCAGCCTCTTAAGGCAATTTTCGAGTCCGACTATTAAACGTCTGGACACCGTCAAGCGCGCGTGGAGTAACCTACAACAAGACCGACTGGCACGTATCGAGCATGCGTAGCAATGCGGCCCCAACCCCAGCCGTCGCGAAATCGCGAGACCAATGCCACGCGTACATAACTACGCTCTGGAGATACCATGGGCATAGGGGGAGGGGCACGACCACGGCATGCCCAGAGTGCGGCTCAACCGCACTAGGGGCTCCCAATTGTGTCGTTCCTTTTTTTTCTTATTCACAGGACTCCGTTTTCCAGAAGCCCTGTGCGGCAGTAGAATCACTGAACTCACGATGCAACAGCCAGGGACGCAGAAAAGCTACGTCGAGTGTCCAGGTGGTCTCTATTACGAGTAGTATACTTGTTTTACATACTATCCCGTAGCCTACCCCTGGAGGGGGACATGTTAAATAGTCCCATCCCTTGCTTATCGCACTATTTGTATCGTTCTGCTTTCATTGCAGTATCTTTTGAATAAACAATACATAGCTTGTGCTTATTATTGCTTTTCTTTTTTCTTTATAAATGTTCATCTATAACATGTTGCACCCGTACAATTTGGTACGGCCAATACACCAGGGGCTTAAGTACCCCACAACATGGTGTGATAAGTCCGAACACTTTCACAAGTGCGGCACCCCGAACTTATAGCATTATATGCATCGGCTCCGAATCATGTCTTGGGTCAATAGTTGGGTTTGCCCGGCTCCCATGTTTTGGTACCTTACATTCCGTTATATCGGCTAAGGTAGCGCTGGGAGAACCACTGCGATTGTGCCCCGGTTGAGCTGGGTTGAGCACCTCAGTGGAGAAAGCTAAAACTGACCGTCATGATAGGGCGAGAGCCGGTTGCTGTTCGAGAGGTTTTTCGGGTCCCTAAAGACGCATGCCGCTTAGAGCGAGGAGTCGGCATTGTCCGGCCAAGGCGTGGATAGTGCCCCGAACTCGGTCTTCCGAATACCAGGGGCTTCGCCGAAATTTAAAATTATAGAATTCTATGGCTAAGTGAGAGTGTTCAAGCATTATAGCCCGGTTGCCTCGTTCGTCGTGTTGCACGCCTCCCTCGAAGGACCTAAGAATGGGAACAAGAGCGCTCAAGTTTATCCCGAACACCCTAGCACTCGTGCCATGGGGGCTGAAGCCAACGACTCGCCATCTCTCAAATTTGATAAACGGCCGTACAGAAGGTAATATTTTAAATTAACAAGCGTTGCTTAGCGCATATGAACAAAGTTTTCAGCGTACAGGATAACAAATGCGAGTTTACTCAAAATTACATCTTTGGAGAATTCACCCGCTATAATGCGGGCACCCTTCAGGACGCCTTTATAGTACATCTCGGGCTTGCGATACTCCTTGCCCGGCGGTGGCGCGTCCGTCACAAGCTTCTCAGCATCCATCTTGCCCCAGTGCACTTTAGCACGGGCAAGGGCCCGACGGGCACCTTCAATGCAGACGGAGTGCTTGATGACTTCAATCCACGGACAGACGTCCACCAGCCGCCGCACCAGACCGAAGTAGCTCCCAGGCATGGCTTCTTTAGTCCACAGCCGAACTATGAGGCCCTTCATGGCCTGTTCGGCCACCTTGTGGAGCTCGACCAGCTGCTTCAGCTAGTCCCTCAGGGGCACCGGAAGTCCGGCCTCAGCATATTGAGACCAGAACACCTTTTCCATCGAGCTCCCCTCCTCGGCTCAGTAGAACGCGGCAGCATTAGACACACTACGGGGCAGATCGGCGAACGCTCCTGGAGAGCTTCGGATTCGGGTAAGTAACAGATAATTCACTTTTACATGCTTGCTTTGCATAAAGAATGCCTTACCCGCCGCTATCTTCTTTATCGCCTCGATCTCCTGGAGGGCCTTCTGGGCTTCGGCCTTAGCAGCTTTGGCACTCTCAAGAGCCAACGCAAGCTCGGACTCTCGAGTCTTCGAGTCACGCTCCAAACCCTCGTGTTTTTCCACGAGAGCCTGGAGCTCTTGCCGCACCTCTGCCACCGGCGCCTCCTGCTTCTCTCGCTCGGTGCACTCCAAGGCCGCATTGTTTTCGGCCTTGGACACCGCTTCCTTCAAGGTCGCCACCTTGTTCGTGGCCCCTGCAATACCCACGTTATTCCTGTCATTTTTTGCAACCAAATCCTTTTTATAAGGTACTACTTTAATAAGGTATTACTTACCTTCCTTGTCCTCGAGCTGCTTTTTGGAAAGGCCGAGCTCGTTCTCGGACCGCTCGAGGCTCCCCTTCAAGGCATTGACCTCCGCAGTCAGTGCGGCAGAGGTCAGCAGCGCAGCCTGCATTTCCATATTGACATATTTATGTTAGACTCCTGCGTATATCTTTTTAGATCCTCAGCTTGGCTTTTCTTTCCTAACACCAAACTGAGCATCAGGGGCTACTGTCTATGCGGTAATATTCTTACATATCTTAAAAACTTACCTCAAAGCCTGTTAGAAGGCTAGTACAGGCTTCAGTCAGCCCGCTCTTGGCGGACTAAACTTTCCGGAGCACCGCACTCATAACAGTACGGTGCTCCTCGTCGATGGAGGCACTGTTAAGCGCCTCCAGCAAGCTATCCAGTGCCTCCGGTTGGACGGAGGCCGCCGACATCGCAGTCTTGCCCTTCTTACGAAGGGGCTGTCCGCAGGACTCCGGAACCACTGAAGGTTCCGATGCGGAGTCCGGCACAAGGCCGGACTTAGAGCCCTCTGGGGTTTTGCCCCTTTGCGCCCGGAGTCTGGAAGGTCTCCTTGCGGAGCCTCCAGGACCACCTCCTCCTGGTTGGGCCCCTTTTGGGACTCCACCGCAGTGTCATCTGCCTCACGAGGGGAGGAGGCGGTCGGAAGTGAAGTGCTATTCACATCCGACGAATCCAGGGAACCGCTCGACAAAGCGGGGAGCTCGTCCTTGGGCGGGCTACATGGTTGTATTCGGTGTTAGAAGACACTATGTGACAAATGAAAAATCATGAGTTATTCTAGAATCCGGACACTTACGATCTCACCAGGGGCTTGTCCCTCGAGGGCCACTCCTCTTCGCTGTCGTCGGCATTGGCGGAGTAGTCCGGAGGAAGGGTCCTTCCCTTCTTGGACCCTCCGGCCTCCCCAGTTGGGGTGGTCTTCCTTTTCTTCTCTCCCCCGCTGGGGGAGAAGCCTCTTTCTTCTCATCCTCGTCTTCGCGGGAGGAGTCCGCCTCGGAGTCGTCGGATGATGAGTCCGATAACACCTGACGCCGGGAACTCTTTCGAGTTCCCGTGGCCTTCTTCTTGGTCTTATTCTCCGGCACCACGTGATGTGCCGGAACCAGCAGCGCCGTTAAGCGGGCGTCTGCTGGGTCTTCTGGCAAAGGAGCCGGACAGTTAACCTGCTCGGACTTCCTCAGCCAGTCCTGTCAAAGGTAAGGGAGTTTAGATCCCACATAGAGCCAGACTATGAAAAAAGTGTCCTGTAAAGGGTAAAATAGCTTACCTCGCCGGCTTGACGCTGCGAGCTGAATCCGCGATCTTCGGTAGTGGATGCGGGAACCTCGGTGCCCTTGAACAGCACCTTCCAAGCATCTTCGTACGTAGTGTCGAAGAGCCTGCTCAAGGTTCGGTGCTGTGCCAGATCAAACTCCCACAATTTGAAGGCCCTTTCTTGGCACGGGAGGATCCGGCGTATGAGCATGACCTGGACTACGTTGACAAGCTTGAGATTCTTGTTCATCAGCTTTTGGACGCAGGCTTGAAGTCTGGTCAGCTCTTCCGAATCTCCCCATGTTAAGTCCGTCTCTTTCCAGGAGGTGAGCCGTGTGGGGAAACCAGATCGGAATTCGGGGGCCGCCGCCCATTTGGGGTCACACGGCTCGGTGATGTGGAACCACCCCGATTGCCACCCCTTTATTGTCTCCACGAAGGAGCCCTCGAGCCATAGGACGTTGTCCATCTGGCCCGCCATGGCACCTCCGCACTCCGCTTGGCGGCCGCCCACTACCTTCGGCTTGACATTGAAAATCTTCAGCCATAAGCCGAAGTGGGGCTGGATGCAGAGGAAGGCCTTGCACACGACGATGAACGCCGAGATGTTGAGGATGAAGTTCGGGGCCAGATCTTGGAAATCTAGGCCATAGTAGAACATGATCCCCAGGACAAATGGGTGAAGTGGAAAACCTAGTCCGCGGAGAAAGTGGGTAAGGAACACCACCCTCTCATGGGGCCTGGGGGGAGGAAGGAGCTGCCCCTTGTCGGGGAGCCGATGCGCGATGTCGCTGGATAAGTATCCGGCCTTTCGCAGCTTTTTGACTTGTTCCTCTGTTACGGAGGAAACCATCCACTTGCCTCCCGCTCCGGACATGGCTGGGGAAGGTTGAGGCGAGATGTGTGGACTTGGGCACTGGAGCTCGAGTGCACGGAAATGGATAAGCACCAGCCTGATAAAACTCGCTTATCTCCAAGCGCCGTAATCAATGGCGCGGTTGGGTTACCCACGCCCGCATTGATGAGAAACCCGGAATAAGGGGACACGATCTCTGCTTTGACAAGACGTGCCAAGGAAACCGCCTCGCTAAACACGCCGAGGTGGGACAGTAAAAACGATTCCAATAAAGGTTTGGCCATGGTGTGCCGTCACGCCATAGAATACGTCAGCAGACTGAGTTTCTGTAAAGATTATTCTCTCTACGGTAGTATGTGGAACTTATTTTGCAGAGCCGGACACTATCCTTGTGTTCAAAATCTTCCATGAAGTATTCGGAGGAGGAACCCGCCTTGCAATGCCGAAGACAATATGCGCGCCGGACTCGTCGTCATTGAAGCCTGGTTCAGGGGCTACTGAGGGAGTCCTGGATTAGGGGGTGTCCGGATAGCCGAACTATCACCGTTGGCCGGACTCCTAGACTATGAAGATACAAGATTGAAGACTTCGTCCCGCGTCCGGATGGGACTTTCCTTGGTGTGGAAGGCAAGCTTGGCGATACGGATATGTAGATCTACTACCATTGTAACCGACTCTGTGTAACCCTAACCCTCTCCGGTGTCTATATAAACCGGAGGGTTTTAGTCCGTAGGACGAACAACAATCATACCATAGGCTAGCTTCTAGGGTTTAGCCTCCTTGATCTCGTGGTAGATCTACTCTTATACTACCCATATCATCAATATTAATCAAGCAGGAGTAGGGTTTTACCTCCATCGAGAGGGCCCGAACCTGGGTAAAAACATCGTGTCCCTTGTCTCCTGTTACCATACGCCTAGACGCACAGTTCGGGAACCCCTACCCGAGATCCGCCGGTTTTGACACCGACAAACACCATCTACTCCTTCTTTATAAAGGTGTGGGTCATCCCAAAAGTAATGTCTTAAATCATAAACGAACCTTTTCTTTTGTTGGTATGTGAAACTAGGTGGTATAAATTTAGCAACAATGTAATTAGCATAATCAGCATACCAAGGAGCAGTACGAGAAGCATTAATGACCGCTAATTGTTCATCAGGAAAGCTATCATCAATAGGCAGTGGGTCATAAGAACATTCTCTAACATAGACAAGTTATCTGCAACGGGGTTCTCAACTCCCTTTCTATCAATAATATGCAAGTCAAATTCTTGGAGCAGGAGAACCCATCTAATGAGTCTAGGCTTAGCATCTTTCTTTTCCATAAGATATTTAATAGCAGCATCATCAGTGTGAATAGTAACTTTGGAATCAACAATATAAGGTCCAAACTTATCACATGCAAACACAACTGCTAAGAATTCTTTTTCAGTAGTAGCATAATTTCTCTGGGCAGTATCAAGAGTCTTACTAGCATACTGGATAACATTCAATTTCTTATCAGCTCTTTGCCCTAGAACAACACCTACAACATAATCACTAGCATCACACATAATTTCAAAAGGTAAATTCCAATCAGGTGGCTGGACAATAGGTGCAGCGATCAAAGCTTTCTTAAGTATTTCAAATGCTTCTACACAATCATCATCAAAGACAAAAGGAATATCTTCTTGCAATAAATTATTCAGAGGCCTAGAGATTTTAGAAAAGTCCTTAATGAACCTCCTATAAAAACCGGCATGACCAAGGAAACTTCTTATACCTTTTATGTCCTTGGGACATCGCATCTTTTCAATAGCATCAACTTTAGCTTTATCAACTTCAATACCTCTCTCGGAAATCTTATGCCCCAAAACAATGCCTTCATTAACCATAAAGTGGCACTTTTCCTAGTTCAAGACAAAACTGGTGTCTTCACATCTCTGCAAAACTCGATCAAGGTTGCTCAAGCAATCATCAAAAGAGGATCCATAAACGGAGAAATCATCCATGAATACCTCACAAATCTTTTCACAAAAGTCAGATAATATAGCCATCATGCATCTTTGAAAGGTAGCAGGTGCATTACATAAACCAAAAGGCATACGTCTATAAGCAAAAGTACCAAAAGGGCAAGTAAAAGTAGATTTAGATTGATCCTTCGCTGACACGGGTATTTGAGAGAAACCAGAATAACCATCTAGAAAGCAGAAATGTGTGTGTTTGGATAGACTTTCTAGCATTTGATCAATAAAAGGTAAAGGGTAATGTCCTTTCTTAGTAGCTTATTTAATTTACGGAAATCAATTACCATCCTATAACCTATAATAATTCTTTGTGGGATCAATTCATCTTTATCATTAGGAACAACGGTAATACCTCCCTTTTTAGGAACACAATGGACAGGGCTTACCCATTCACTATCAGCAACGGGATAAATTATACCTGCCTCAAGGAGCTTTAGTATCTCCTTTCTTACCACTTCTTTCATCTTGGGATTCAGTCGTCGTTGAGGATCTCTAACTGGTTTAGCATCAGCTTCCAAATTAATTTTGTGTTGCCATAATGTGGGACTAATGCCCTTAAGATCATCCAGAGCATATCCAATAGCAGTGTGGTGCTTCTTTAGAGTTTTCAATAATCTTTCTTCTTCTTGCTCTGAAAGGTTAGCACTAATAATAACAGGATATATTTTCTTTTCATCAAGATAAGCATACTTAAGATTATCAGGTAGTGGTTTGAGTTCAAACACGGGATCACCCTTGGGTGGAGGGGGATCCCCAAGAATTTCAACGGGAAGGTTGTGTTTCAGCATAGGTTCCTGTTTAAGGAACACTTCATCTATTTACCTTCTTTCCTTCATAAACATATCGTTTTCATGGTCTAGCAAATATTGTTCTAACGGATCAGTAGGAGGCACGACAATAGAAGCAAGACCAATAATCTCATCCTTACTAAGTGATTCTCTATAACGAGGTCATCTACGAAACTTAGCAAAATTAAACCATGAGACATACCCTCTAAACCAATTGTAACAGTATCCTTTTCACAATCAATCCTAGCATTAACTGTATTTAAGAAGGGTCTACCAAAAATAATGGGACAAAAGTCATCTTGTGGGGAACCAAGAACAAGAAAATCAGCAGGATATTTAACCTTCCCACACAAGACTTCAACATCTCTAACTACCCCAACTGGTTTAATGGTATCCCTATTAGCAAGCTTAATAGTAACATCAATATCTTCCAATTCAAAGGGTGCAATGTCGTGCATAATTTCTTTATATAAGTCATAAGGTATTGCACTAGCACTAGCACCCATATCACATAAGCCATGATAACAATGATCTCCTATTTTAACAGAAATAACAGGCGTGCCTACCACTGGTCTATGTATCTTAGTATCTAGTCTAGCAATATTAGCAGTCTCACCACAGAAATAAATAACATGCCCATCTAAATCATCATCCAAGAGATCTTTAACCATAGCAATACTAGGTTTAACTTTGATTTGGTCAGGAGGTGTATAAGTCCTAGTATTACTCTTATGAACAACAGTCGAAGTTTTAGCATGATCCTTTATCCTAACAGGAAAAGGAGGTTTCTCAACATAAGTAGTAGGAACAATACGATCACTATAAGTGATAGTCTTTTCTTCAACTGTAATAGGTGCAACTACTTTTACTTCAACGGGAGCATTATATTTGAACCACTTTTCTTTAGGGAGATCAATGTGAGTAGCAAAAGATTCACAGAAAGAAGCTACTATCTCAGAGTCAAGTCCATACTTAGCTCTAAATCCATGAAAAGCATCGGTATTCATAAAAGATTTAACACAATCGAACTTAGGTGTCATACCTGACTCCTTACCATCGTCAGAACCCCAATCTTCAGAGTTGCGTTTAATTCTTTCCAATAAGTCCCATTTGAATTCAATAGTCTTCAGCATATAAGAACCAGCACAGGAAGTATCGAGCAGGTTGCGATCACTGAGAGAAAGCCGAGCATAAATTTTTTGAATAATCATTTCTCTAGAGAGCTCATGATTGGGGCATGAATATAACATTGACTTAAGCGTCCCCCAAGCTTGAGCGATGCTTTCTCCTTTGCAAGGCCAGAAATTATATATGTAATTACGATCACGATGAACAAGATGCATAGGATAGAACTTCTGGTGAAATTCCAACTTCAATCGTTTATAATTCCAAGATCTCGTATCATCACATAGCCTATACCATGTCAATGCATCTCCCTTCAAAGATAAAGGGAATACCTTCCTTTTGACAACATCATTGGGAATACCTGCAAGCTTAAATAATCAACAAACTCCATCCACAAAGATAAGGTGTAAGTCGGGATGCAATGTTCCATCTCCTGTAAATGGATTAGCTAGCAGTTTCTCTATCATACCCTAAGGAATCCCAAAGTAAATATTTTTAAAAAGTTCAGTAGGTTGAGGAGCAACTCTTTGCTCTTATGGTCGGGGTGAATATACCCCGAACAAGCCCCTCAAAGGATTAGTTTCCATAGTGACAAGTAACAGAAAATTTCAGCACACTATATAAATGATTCCTTACCAAGTTCCACTCACCAAAAGCGCTACACTCCCTGGCAACGGCGCCAGAAAAGAGTCTTGATGACCCACAAGTGTAGGGGATCTATCATAGTCCTTTCGATAAGTAAGAGTGTTGAACCCAACGAGGAGCACAAGGAAATGATAAGCGGTTTTCAATAAGGTTTTCTCTGCAAGCACTGAAATTGTAGGTAATAGATAGTTTTGTGATAAGATAAATTGTAACGAGTAACAAGCAATGAAAGTAAATAAAGTGCAGCAAGGTGGCCCAATCCTTTTTGTAGAAAACGATAAGCCTGGACAATTTCTTATAATGAGAAAAGAGCTCCCGAGGACACATGGGAATTATCGTCAAGCTAGTTTTCATCACGCTCATATGATTCGCGTTCGGTACTTTGATAATTTGATATGGGGTGGACCGGTGCTTGGGTACTGCCCTTACTTGGACAAGCATCCCACTTATGATTAACCCCTATAGCAAGCATCCGCAACTACAAAAGAAGTATTAAGGTAAACCTCACCACAACATTAAACATATGGATCCAAATCAGCCCCTAACGAAGCAATGCATAAACTAGGGTTTAAGCTTCTGTCACTCTAGCAACCCATCATCTACTTATTACTTCCCAATGCCTTCCTCTAGGCCCAAATAATGGTGAAGTGTCATGTAGTCGACTTTCACATAACACCACTAGAGGAAAGACAACATACATCTCATCAAAATATCGAACGAATACCAAATTCACATGACTACTAATAGCAAGACTTCACCCATGTCCTCAGGAACAAACGTAACTACTCACAAAGCATATTCATGTTCATAATCAGAGGAGTAATAATATGCATTAAGGATCTGAACATATGATCTTCCACCAAGTAAACCAATTAGCATCAACTACAAGGAGTAATCAACACTACTAGCAACCCACGGGTACCAATTTGTGGTTTGGATACAAGATTGGATACAAGAGATGAACTAGGGTTTTGAGAGGAGATGGTGCTGGTGAAGATGTTGATGCAGATTGACCCCCTCCCGATGAGAGGATCATTAGTGATGATGATGGTGATGATTTTCCCCTCCCGGAGGGAAGTTTCCCTGCCAGAACAGCTCTGCCGGAGCTCAAGATTGGTTTTGCCAAGGTTCCGCCTTGTGGCGGCGGAGTTTCGTCCCGTAAGCTTGCCCACGATTTTTTCAGGGTAAAAGCCTTCATATAGCAAAAGATGGACACCGGAGGGCCACCAAGGGCCCAGGAGACAGGGGGTGTGCCCAGTAGGGGTGGGCGCGCCCCCCACCCTCCTGGCCAGGGTGTGGTCCCCCTGAGGTATTTCTTCCGCTCAATAATTCTTATTAATTCCAAAAACAAGTTTCGTGGAGTTTTAGGATTTTTGGAGCAGTGCAGAATAGGTTTCCAATGTTTGCTCCTTTTCCAGCCAGAATTCCAGCTGTCGGAATTCCCCCTCTTCATGGTAAACCTTGTAAAATAAGAGAGAATAGCCATAAGTATTGAGATATAAAGTGTAATAACAGCCCATAATGCAATAAATACTGATATAAAAGCATGATGCAAAATAGACGTATCAACACCAAGATAGGGTATGTGCAGTTCAAACTTGGGCTTCTATTCTTCTTGTTCGAGTACATCCGCGGTTATTATTCTCTGGTTTTACCGCATATCTTAGATCTTTACTACTTAGCTAACTAGTGCAGATGTGGTTTGTAGTTGTCCCTCGCATCCAAAAAATTTCAGATTAGGGTTTGTGTTATGTCTCACTCAAATAATGGAATGCTTAGCACACTGACTAGTATTTTCTTCGGTCCTACTTGTTTGTTCTATACATTTCTTTGATTTGAGACATTTCTCAAAGTCTTCATCTAATTCTTCCTCAAAACGTTTTCGCTCGGAAAATATTTGCTGTGAGCATTTGTAACCATGTCCCCATTTTCCCTCGTATCTATTCTTATTCACAGATGTATGCAATCAGTTGAGGATTTTGCTCGACAAATGAGCATGGCCGATGAAGATGAGCTAATATTTGGTACAACAGACAAGTCAAAAGCACCAAATGCAAAGGGCCCAATGGTAGGCCCAGCAACCAGCAAAAGAAGGAGACACGAGCAAAATGAAGATGAGCAAGAAGAAGATGCTCCGAAGAGAAAGAGAGGTGGCAGACAACCTCATGCAAATTCTGCTCAATACATCTCCTATGATAATTATAAGATTGTTCTAGGAGAGTCAAAACGGGAAAGAGACAAGTGTTTGCAAAGAATTCGAAGCCACTAGGTGTGCAACTGGTTCAACTATGAAATGGTTCATCCTTAGTATGCGAAGAATTTTGCCTTTCATCCTCCATGGGGTGACTGCTATGAAATTTGTCTCATTCGTGCAAGTGATCCCCAAGAGAGACCACTGCCACCACCAAATGCTGATGAGTCATCTCTTCAAACTCCCGACTCTTATCATGATGAAAAGGCTAAGAGAGAGAAAAATGCCCCCAAGAGAGCCAAGAAGGATGAAAAGGAAAGGGCTCGTGAAGAAGAAAATCACCGTCTACTCAAGGATGACGTTGAGAAGAAAAAGGCTGAAGGAAAATCAGAAGGACGCTCTAAGTGCAAACATGATCCCAGCACTGCTGCATTGAAGAAAAAGAGTGCACCGAAGAAGAGGCCGACTGAACCAACCGAAATAAATGCAGAAAGCAATTCTTTTGATAAAGATGATCCACCACCACCAACAAGAAAGGAAACCGATGCCACTCTAAGTGAGCAAGTGAACATCACCACATCTACCGTGTTGCCTAATCTTCGAGCTCGTACAGTTCCAATAGCACCTCCTAAAAAGATCATTATGAAGAGAAAGACTCCACCTACCATTGTCACTATGGTAGATTCTGTCAACACAACTCCTCATCCCAAGGTCATAAACATTCAAGATTTGGTAGTTGATGCCCCTGTTAGCATAGCTAAGCCCGGCGAACAAATTACAAAGCCCATAGTGGAAGAAATCAAGGCTCCTGCTACCGAGCAAAGTGCTCCTCAAGCTGATGGTATGAATGAGAAGGCTGCTAAGTTTGCTCCGAAGTTAATGCAGCCCCTGGCTTCTATGCCACCATCTTAGCAAGTTCCATTGCGGACTGCACCAGTTGCATAGGCCGATGTCCAATCTGATGCTCCTCATTATTATAATCAAGTATTCATTATGAAGCAGCTTGACAAATTTGTGGAACCCTATTTGATGGTGAAGTGGCATCTCTGCCAATCCCTCCTAAAGTCGTTTCACAAGCTCCTGATCTTGTTTGGGTTATGAAAGAACAATCTATTGAAATCAATTCCCTCACTGCCAAACTCAATGAGCTTGATAGTCGCATGAAAGCTGGATCTTCCAAGTTTGTCATCAAACAACTTGAAGAATCATACATGGATGTCAATCGGGCTTTGACTATTCTTCGCGGCAGAAGATTGGGATTTCACGATCTGCCTTGGGCATCAAGCACAAGCCACTGGCTATAATGATCTTGTCAAGGGACACATTGACCAAACTGTTCAGCAAACATAGAAGAAGCGAAAGAAAATTACGAAGAAGAATGCTCATCCTCCTATGAAAGAAAAGTCTCCTGAAGCTCAGCCTCAGAAGGAAAGATCTCCTGAACCAGCAATTTCCTCGCAACCCACTGTTCAAGTCACTGATGCACCTCCCTCGCCAAGGCCAACTGAACGAGTGCCTGTGGCCTCCCCTGTTCATAATGATATTCCTTCTCAGCCTCCTGTCTCAGAAGAAGGTGAAATTCCTTAGTCCGAACCTCAAGCCTCTCCTACTCATGAAGAACCAAATTTTTTGGTTCCTCCCTCTGCTCAACAGCCGACTCCCGATGAACAAGCCCAATAGACTCCAGTGCCTGATTCAACCTCAGTGCCGCCAATTAAATAATATGCTCCCTCTCAACTATGAATTTCAATCGACACAGCGACAAGAATCTCAGGTGATGGACCGTCCAGATATAAACCAGTTTCTGCTTGTCATACAGACTCCATGATATATGGAGATTTAAGTGGTTTCAGTCGAGGATGAACTCAAATATCCATTTCCTCGAGAAGAAGTACCTCTATTCAAGAATGGTGCTGGTGCCAAGGGACAGCTATTCAATCAGAATACGCACCATCAATGCTTTCATGAAAGTCCTTATAATGGACCATGCACATCTGAGTCGCCTCTATTCTGGACCCAAGAACAAGCCATCTATTATTCTCGGATTCTCTATGACATCAAGAAGATATTCCCTCATCAATTTCTGAATATCGCCGCTTTGAAGAGTATTGGTTGCTTTGATCAGCTGCTGCAAGACATGGAAGATTTCTATCTCACCAGTGTGTTTGCATTCGAACATCCATGGAACCGAGAGATAATTCTTCAGTTCTATGCAACATTATACATCTTTGGTGATGAATCTGACAGTTCCAAACGGATCATGGAATGGATGACTGAAGCAAAACGTATCAAGTGCACCTCTAGGGATTTTGTTTTGCACTTTCATTTCCCTTGTTTTGAGCATGGTAAAACTGAAATCTGAGTCAACAACATTGATGCCATTTCAGATGATATGCTTCCGTGCACCATGGATAAGGAAAAGATTCGTGACTACAATGGTCCTCCCAAGCTAGAGCACTTAACCTTCGAGAATCAAACTCTCTATCATATGCTCACTTATACAATCTGCCCTCCGGCCAGGATGAATACTAACGGTACAATCTCACATGTTCTTCGAAATGCTATCTATGCCATCTCCGAGAAATATGTATTTGATGTTGAGGATATGTTTATGCAAATAATGAAAGATTCTGCTTAGTATGCGAAAGCACTCAAAGTATGTGCACCATGGATTCAGAAAGTCATTGATTATTCCATGCACATCGAGTATTTTGCACAGGCGAGTTATAAAAGCTTTATTCCTCCTGTTCGGGACACTCTGAAAGTCATGCAAGATATTTCTTCGGGTAAATCATCTGAGTCAAGCCCTCAAGATTATCACAAAGGATTCGATGGGCCACGTCTGCCTCAACACCACCGAATAGTTACTCACCAACCTCCATCACAGCTTTAAGTTAGTTTGCGCATACAATAATTGTTGCTAAAACACATTGCTGAAGATCGATAAGAGTATGAACGCCTTGCTGCCAAGCTGAATACTATCAATGAATGAACAAGAATCACGCATCTGATTGCTGATGAGAACAAGAAACGGCTCTCAAAACATATTCGCAAGTTCTTCACCAAGAAACAACTCCTATATGCTGATCCCAAAGAGCTCTATGAATACATTGACAAAGGCCTCTCAGTTGAAGATTATCAAACTTGCGGTATCCTCCACTACCTGCTCGAGAGCCAACTATTGATCCTCTGCATATCAAGATTCACAAGATAATCGAAGAATCTGAAGCCACTTCACCGAAAAAAACCAGCTGAAGGAAATGTGCTTTCACGTGTGACTCAAGTGGCTGATCCCAATGTGCCTTCATCATCTCAGCCTCAAGTTGCCATTCCTGAACAAAAATATATTGCTGTTGACAATGAAGACATTCCAGTTACTGCTGCATTAGAAACCTCTTCGGAAAGTTCTTCTGGCTATGCCACCAAGTGAATCACCGCTTCTGAACTCATGTTATTAGTCACCTTTTTGACACTATTAAGAGGGGTGTAGTGTTCGGAACTTTGATTCTCTGATGCTAAACCCAAATCCTATGAAAGTTGCGAGAGAAATAACTTTGTGTTCCGAGCAAATATTTTCCACCAAGAGACTGTGATCTTCTTCGTTGCGAAAGATTTGACTCCGGCTGAGGAGTTAGAATTACATGTTCCTCAAGCAATGTTACTGTTGCTCCCAAATCCGACAGTTGCAAACGTGTCGGTTGGCCATTGGCTGGACCATGTGTCCAAAATGGTCATTTCCCATCCGGGAAGGCTGTGGCTATATATAGCCACCCCGCGCCGGCTTTGTCCGGCGGCTGCTCCATTTGATTCTGAGAAGATTGTTGAGTGATACGTCTCCAACGTATCTATAATTTTTGATTGTTCCATGCTATTATATTACCCCTTTTGGATGTTTATGGGCTTTATTTTACACAATTATATCATTTTTGGGACTAACCTACTAAACGGAGGCCCAGCCCGTATTGCTGTTTTTTTGCCTATTTCAGTATTTCGAATAAAAGGAATATCAAATGGAGTCCAAACGGAATGAAACCTTCGGGAGTGTGATTTTTGGAATGAACATGATCCACAGGACTTGGAGTGAGAGCCAAGCAGCAGCCGAGGCGGCAACGAGATAGGAGGGCGCGCCCACCCCTACAGGGTGCACCCCCCTGTCTTGTGGGCCCCTCGGGCGGCCACCGACGTACTTCTTCCTCCTATATAAGCCTACGTACCCCGAAAATATCTAGGGAGCCAACGAAACACAATTTCCACCACCATAACCTTTTGTATCCATGAGATCCCATCTTGGAGCCTTCGACGGTGCTCCGCCGGAGGGGAATCGACCATGGAGGGCTTCTACATCAACACCATAGCCCCTCCGATGAGTTGCGAGTAGTTTACCACAGACCATTGGGTCCATAGTTATTAGCTAGATGGCTTCTTCTCTCTTTTTGGATCTCAATACAATGTTCTCCCCCTCTCTTGTGGAGATCTATTCGATGTAAACTCTTTTTGCAGTGTGTTTGTCGAGATTCGATGAATTGTGGTTTTATGATCAAGTTTATCTATGAGAAATATTTGAATCTCCTCTGAATTCATTTATGTATGATTGAGTTATCTTTGCAAGTCTCTTCGAATTATCAGTTTGGTTTGGCCTACTAGATTGATCTTTCTTGCCATGGGAGAAGTGCTTAGCTTTGGGTTCAATCTTGCGGTGTCCTTACCCAGTGGCAGAAAGGGTTGCAAGGCACGTATTGTATTGTTGCCATCAAGGATAAAAAGATGGGGTTTATATCATATTGCATGAGTTTATCCCTCTACATCATGTCATCTTGCTTAATGCGTTACTCTGTTCTTTGTGAACTTAATACTCTAGATGCATGTAGGAGTCGGTCGATGTGTGGAGTAATAGTAGTAGATGTAGGCAGGAGTCGGTCTACTTGTTGTGGACGTGATGCCTATATACATGATCATGCCTAGATAATCTCATAATTATTCGCTTTTCTATCAATTGCCTGGCAGTAATTTGTTCACCCACTGTAATACTTATGCTATCTTGACAGAAGCCTCTAGTGAAATCTATGGCCCCCGGGTCTATCTTTTATCATATTTGCTTTCAATCTACTTTTATTTGCATCTTTAATTTTTGCATCTATATTATAAAATACCAAAAATATATTTATCTTATCATACTATCTCTATCAGATCTCACTTTTGCAAGTGGCCGTGAAAGGATTGACAACCCCTTTATTGTGTTGGTTACGAGTTCTTTGTTTGTTTGTGTAGGTGTGTGGGACTTTTGAGGAGCCTCCTACTAGATTGATACCCTGGTTCTCAAAAACTCAGGGAAATACTTAGGCTACTATTGCTGCATCGCCCTTTCCTCTTCAAGGAAAACCAACGCAAGCTTAAGACATAGCAAGAAGGATTTCTGGCACCGTTGCCGGGGAGGTCTTCGCTGAAGTCAAGAAATACCAAGTACCCATCACAAACTCATCTCCCTCTCATTTATATTATTTGCCATTTTACCCTTGTCGTCTTATTTGCCCTCTCTTTCCCAATCTCCTCCTCTCTTCTCGCTTGCCTTTTTCTGTTTGCTTGTGTGAAGGATTACTTGTTGCCATGGCGCAAGATAATACCAAATTGTGTGATTTCTCGAATACCAATAATAATGATTTCCTTAATACTCTGGTTGCTCCTCTTAATGATGTTGAGTCTTGTGAAATCAATACTACCTTGCTGAATCTTGTTATGAAAGATCAATTCGCCGGCCTTCCTGGCGAAGATGCCGCTACTCATCTAAACAACTTTGTTGATTTGTGTGATATGCAAAAGAAGAAAGATACGGATAATCATATTGTTAAATTGAAGTTATTTCTGTTTTCACTTAGAGATCATGTTAAAGTTTGGTTTTCGTCTTTGCCTAAAAATAGTACTGATACTTGGAACAAGTGCAAAGATGCTTTTATCTCTAAGTATTTTCCTCCCGCTAAGATCATCACTCTTAGGAACGATATTATGAATTTTAAACAACTTGATCATGGGCATGTTGCCCAATCTTGGGAAAGAATGAAATTGATGATTCGCAATTGCCCTACTCATGGTTTGAATTTATGGATGATCATACAAAAATTTTATGCCGGTTTGAACATTGCTTCTAGAAATCTCTTAGATTCGGCCGCGGGAGGCACGTTTATGGAAATCACTATAGGATATGCTACAAAACTTCTTGATAATATTATGGTTAACTATTCTCAATGGCACACCAAAAAATCTTCTAGTAAAAAAGTGCATGCTATAGAAGAAATCAATGTTTTGAGTGGAAAGATGGATGAACTTATGAAATTGTTTGCTACTAAAAATACTACTCTTGATCCCAATGATACGCCTTTGTCTACTTTGATTGAGAATAATAATGAATCTATGGATGTGAATTTTGTTGGTAGGAATAGTTTCGGTAACAATGCTTATAGAGGAAACTTTAATGCTAGACTGTTCCCTAGTAATTCCTCTAATAATTATGGAAATTTCTACAATAATTTTTATGGTAATTTTAATAAGATGCCCTTTGATTTTGAGAATAGTGTGAAAGAATTTATGATTTCTCAAAAGAATTTTAATGCCTTGCTTGAAGAAAAATTGCTCAAAGTTGATGATTTGGCTAGGAACGTTGATAGACTTTTGCTTGATGTTGATTCTCTTAAACTTAGATCTTATCCTCCTAAGCATGATATCAATGAGTCTCCCAAAGCAATGAGAATTTCCATTGATGAGTGCAAGGAAAGAACCGCTAGATTGAGTGCTAAGAAAGATAGCTTTGTAAAGGCGTGTTCTTCTAGTTTCCATGAAAATAATGATGAAGATCTAAAAGTTATTGATGTGTCCCCTATTAGATCTTTGTTTTGCAATATGGATCTTGAAAATTATGGGACTGAATATGAGTCAACTTTACCTAGAAGGCGTCCCAAGAATTCGGAGTTTTTAGATCTTGATGCTAAGTTTGGTAAAAGTGGGATTGGAGAGGTCGTGACTTTAAATAGTATCGAACCCACTATCTCGGATTTCAAGGAATTTGATTATGATAATTGTTCTTTAGAAGGTTGTATTTCCTTGTTGCAATCCGTTGTTAATTCTCCTCATGCTTATAGTCAAAATAAAGCTTTTACCAAACATATCGTTGATGCCTTGATGCAATCTTATGATGAAAAACTTAATTTGGAAGTTTCTATACCTAGAAAACTTAATGATGAGTGGGAACCTACTATAAAGATTAGAATTAAAGATCCTGAGTGTTTTGCTTTGTGTGTTTTGGGTGCTAGTGTTTCCACGATTCCGAAAACTTTATGTGATATTCTAGGTTTCCATGATCTTGATGATTGCTCTTTAAATTTGCACCTTGCGGATTCCACCATTAAAAAGCCAATGGGAAGGATCAATTATGTTCTCATTGTTGAAAATAGAAATTTGATGCCCGTAGATTTTATCGTTCTTGATATAGATTGCAATCTTTCTTGCCCTATTATTCTTGGTAGACCTTTCCTTAGAACGATTGGCGCGATTATTGATATGAAGGAAGGGTATATTATATTCATATTCCCATTAAAGAAAGGCATGGAGCACTTTCCAAGAAAGAAAGTCAAATTACCTTATGAATCTATCATGCGAGCTACTTATGAATTTAGTGCCAAAGATGGCACTACTTAGATCTATCTTCGCTTTTATGCCTAGCTAGGGGTGTTAAACGATAGCGCTAGTTGGGAGGCAACCCAATTTTATTTGTGTTTTTTGTTTTTGTTCCTGTTAGTAATAAATCTTGCATCTACCTTCTGTTAAGATGTGTTTTTATCTTTTAATTAGTGTTTGTGCCAAGTAGAACCTATCGGATAACCTATGATGATAGTTGACTTGATTCTGCTGAAAAACAGAAACTTTGCGCGCACGAATTTAGTTTTGTTAAATCACAGAAACGTGATTTTGCGTTCATTCTTTTTGCTTCTGATCAATAGAAAAATTTTGCAGGACTTCCTATTTTGGTAGGATATTTTGGGTTCCATAAGTTTGCGTTAGTTACAGATTGCTACATACTGTTCTGTTTTTGACAGATTCTGTTTTTCGTGTGTTGTTTCCTTATTTTGATGCATCTATGGCTAGTAAAATAGTTTATAAACCATAGAGAAGTTGGAATACAGTAGGTTTAACACCAAAATAAATAAAGAATGAGTTCATTACAGTACCTTATGTGGTGGTTTTGTTTTCTTTCACTAATGGAGCTTATAAGATTTCCTGTTGAGTTTTGTGTTGTGAAGTTTTCAAGTTTTGGGTAAAGCTTTGATGGTCTATGGAATAAGGAGTGGCAAGAGCGTAAGATTGGTGATGCCCATGGAACCCCAAGATATTCAAGAATAGCCAAAAGCCTAAGCTCGGGGATGCCCCGGGAAGGCATCCCCTCTTTCGTCTTCGTTCATTGGTAACTTTACTTGGAGCTATATTTTTATTCGCCGCATGATATGTGTTTTGCTTGGAGCGTCGTGTATTATATTAGTCTTTGATTTTTAGTTTACCACAATCATACTTGCTGTACACACCTTTTGGGAGAAGCCTACTTTATTAGAATTTACTAAAATACTCTATGTGCTTCACTTATATCTTTTGAGCTTGATAGTTTTTGCTCTAGTGCTTCACTTATATCTTTTAGAGCACGGCGGTGACTTATTTTTGTAGAAATTGCTAGTCTCTCATGCTTCACTTATATTATTTTGAGAGTCTTTTAGAACAGCATGGTATTTTCTATGGCTATAAAATTGGTCCTAGAATGGTAGGCATCCAAGTTGGGTATAATAAAAACTATCATAGGAAGTGAATTGGATGCTATGATCGATTTGATACTTGATAATTGTTTTGAGATAGGGAGGTAGTGATATTAAAGTCATGCTAGTTGGGTGATTATGAATTTAAAGAATGCTTGTGTTGAATTTAGCAAGTTCCGTAGCATGCGCAATGGTAAAAGTTGTGTAACAAATTTGAAACATGAAGTGTACCTGGCTTGTGCATCCTTATGACTGGCGGTCGGGGACGAGCGATGTTCTTTTCCTACCAATCTAGCCCCCTAGGAGCATGCGCGTAGTGCTTGATTTTTGATGACTTCTAAATTTTTGGAATAATTATATGAGTTCTTTTGACTAATTTTGAGTCCATGGATTATACGCACTTTTACCTTTCCGCCATTGCTAGCCTCTTCGGTACCGTGCATTGCCCTTTCTCACCTTGAGAGTTGGTGCAAACTTCGCCGATGCATCCAAACCCCGTGATATGATACGCTCTATCACACATAAACCTCCTTATATCTTCCTCAAAACAGCCACCATACCTACCTATTATGGCATTTCCATAGCCATTCCGAGATATATTGCCATGCAACTTTCCACCGTTCCGTTCATCGTCATCATGACATACTTTACTTTTGTCTTATTGCCATTGAATGATCATGTAGTTGACATCGTATTTGTGGCAAAGCCACCATGCATGATTTTTCATACATGTCACTCTTGATTCATTGCACCATCCCGATACACCGCCGGAGGCATTCATATAGAGTCATATCTTGTTCTAGGTTCGAGTTGTAATTCATATGTTGTAATCAATGAAAGTGTGATGATCATCATTATTAGAGCATTGCCCAAAAAGAAAAAGAAAAAGCAAAAAGAAAAAAAGGCTAAAGAAAAAAAAGAAAAAAAAAGAAAAAATAAATAAAAAGGGCAATGTTACTATCTTTTTTCCACACTTGTGCTTCAAAGTAGCACCTTGTTCTTCATGTAGTGAGTCTCATATATTGTGCTTCAAAGTAGCACCATGTTTTCCATATAGTGAGTCTCATAGGTTGTCTTTTTCATACTAGTGGGAATTTTTCATTATAGAACTTGGCTTGTATATTCCTACAATGGGCTTCCTCAAATACCCTAGGTCTTCGTGAGCAAGCAAGTTAGATGCACACCCACTAGTTTTATTTTGTTGAGCATTCATTTATAGCTCTAGTGCATCCATTGCATGGCAATCCCTACTCCTCATGCTGACATCAATTAATGGGCATCTCCATAGCCCGTTGATTATCCTCGTCAATGTGAGACTTTATCATTTTTTGTCTTCTCCACACAATCCCCATCATCATATTCTATTCCACCCATAGTGCTATATCCATGGCTCACGCTCATGTATTGCGTGAAGGTTGAAAAAGTTAAAGATTATTTAAATATGAAACAATTTCTTGGCTTGTCATCGGGGGTATAGAAGTTTGGAACATCTTTGTGTGACGAAAATGAAGCATAGCCTAACTATATGATTTTGTAGTGATGAACTTCCTTTTGCCATGTTATTCTGAGAAGACATGATTACTTTGATTAGTATGCTTGAAGTGTTACTATTTCTTTTATCAATATGAACTTTTATTTTGAATCATTTTGGATCTGAACATTCATGCCACAATAAAGAAAATTACATTGAGAATTATGCTAGGTAGCATTCCACATCAAAAATTCTGTTTTTATCATTTACCTACTCGAGGACGAGCAAGAATTAAGCTTGGGGATGCTTGATACGTCTCCAACGTATCTATAATTTTTTATTGTTCCATGCTATTATATTACCACTTTTGGATGTTTATGGGCTTTATTTTACACATTTATATCATTTTTGGGACTAACCTACTAACCGGAGGCCCAGCCCGTATTGCTGTTTTTTTGCCTATTTTAGTATTTCGAAGAAAAGGAATATCAAACGGAGTCCAAACGGAATGAAACCGTCAGGAACGTGATTTTTGGAACGAACATGATCCAGAGGACTTGAAGTGCAAGCCAAGCAGCTGCCGAGGCAGCCACGAGATAGGAGTGTTGGAAATATGCCCTAGAGGCAATAATAAAAGTGTTATTATTATATTTCTTTGTTCATGATAATTGTCTTTTATTCATGCTATAAATGATTTATCCGGAAATCGTAATACACGTGTGAATACATAGACCATAACATGTCCCTAGTGAGCCTCTAGTTGACTAGCTCATTGATCAACTGATAGTCATGGTTTCCTGGCTATGGACATTGGATGTCGTTGATAACGGGATCACATCATTAGGAGAATGATGTGATGGACAAGACCCAGTCCTAAGCATAGCACAAGATCGTGTAGTTCGTTTGCTAGAGCTTTTCCAATGTCAAGTATCTTTTCCTTAGACCATGAGATCGTGTAACTCCCGGATACCGTAGGAGTGCTTTGGGTGTACCAAACGTCGCAACGTAACTGGGTGACTATAAAGGTGCACTACAGGTATCTCCGAAAGTGTCTGTTGGGTTGACACGGATCGAGATTGGGATTTGTCACTCCGTATGACGGAGAGGTATCTCTGGGCCCACTCGGTAATGCATCATCATAATGAGCTCAAAGTGACCAAGTGGTTGGTGACGGGATCATGCATTACGGTACGAGTAAAGTGACTTGCCGGTAACGAGACTGAACAAGGTATTGGGATACCGACGATCGAGTCTCGGGCAAGTAACGTACCGATTGACAAAGGGAATTGTATACGGGGTTTGATCGAATCCTCGACATCGTGGTTCATCCGATGACATCATCGAGGAGCATGTGGGAGCCAACATGGGTATCTAGATTCCGCTGTTGGTTATTGACCGGAGAGTTCTCTCGGTCATGTCTGCATGTCTCCCGAACCCGTAGGGTCTACACACTTAAGGTTCGGTGACGCTAGGGTTATTAGGAAGACTTGTATGTGATTACCGAATGTTGTTCGGAGTCCCGGATGAGATCCCGGACGTCACGAGGAGTTCCGGAATGGTCCAGAGGTAAAGATTTATATATGGGAAGCTGTCATACGGACACCGGAAGGTTTCGGGGGCATATCGGTATTGTACCGGGGCCACCGGAAGGGTTCCGGGGGTCCACCGGGAGGGGCCACCCCTCCCGGGGGGCCACATGGGCTGCGTGGGGTAGGAGCCAGCCCCTGGAGGGCTGGGCGCCCCCCCCCCCTTGGGCCCATGCGCCTACGGTTGGGGGGGAAACCCTAGAGGGGGCGCCCCCCTTGCTTGGGGGGCAAGTCCCCCCTCCCTGGCCGCCGCCCCCCCTCTAGATCCCATCTAGAGGGGCCGGCCCCCCTTGCCCCTTCCCCTATAAATAGAGGGGTGAAGGGAGGGCTGATCACCCCAAGCCAAGGCGCAGCCCCTCCCCTCCCCAACACCTCTCCTCCTCCGTACGTGCTTGGCGAAGCCCTGTCGGAGTACTGCTGCACCAACAACACCACGCCGTCGTGCTGCCGTTGGAGCTGTCTTCCTCAACCTCTCCTTCCTCCTTGCTGGATCAAGACGGAGGAGACGTCGCCCGTACCGTACGTGTGTTGAACGCGGAGGTGCTGTCCGTTCAGCACTTGGTCATCGGTGATCTGAATCACGGCGAGTATGACTCCATCATCACCATCCCCTTGAACGGTTCCGCACTCGATCTACAAGTGGTATGTAGATGCAAAATCACTCCCTTGACTCGTTGCTTAGATGAACTCATAGATGGATCTTGGTGAAACCGTAGGAAAAATTTTAATTTTCTGCAACGTTCCCCAACAGTGGCATCATGAGCTAGGTCTATGCGTAGTTCTCTATTGCACGAGTAGAACACAATTTTGTTGTGGGCGTAGATCTTGTCAACTTGCTTGCCGCTACTAGTCTTATCTTGCTTCAGCGGTATTGTGGGATGAAGCGGCCCGGACCAACCTTACACGTACGCTTACGTGAGACCGGTTCCACCGACTGACATGCACTAGTTGCATAAGGTGGCTGGCGGGTTTCTGTCTCTCCCACTTTAGTTGGAGCGGATTCGATGAAAAGGGTACTTATGAAGGGTAAATGGAAGTTGACAAAATCACGTTGTGGTTATTCGTAGGTAAGAAAACGTTCTTGCTAGAACCCAATTGCAGCCACGTAAAAGATGCAACAACAATTAGAGGACGTCTAACTTGTTTTTGCAGCAATTAACATGTGATGTGATATGGCCAGAAGTTGTGATGAATGATGAATGATATATTGTGATGTATGAGATCATGTTCTTGTAATAGGAATCATGACTTGCATGTCGATGAGTATGACAACCGGCAGGAGCCATAGGAGTTGTCTTTATTTTTTTATGACCTGCGTGTCATTGAAGAACGCCATGTAAATTACTTTACTTTATTGCTAAACGCGTTAGCCATAGAAGTAGAAGTAGTCGTTGGCGTGACAACTTCATGAAGACACGATGATGGAGATCATGATGATGGAGATCATGGTGTCATGCCGGTGACAAGATGATCATGGAGCCCCGAAGATGGAGATCAATGGAGCTATATGATATTGGCCATATCATGTCACTACTATATAATTGCATGTGATGTTTATTATGTTTATGCATCTTGTTTACTTAGAACGACGGTAGTAAATAAGATGATCCCTTACAACAATTTCAAGAAGTGTTCTCCCCTAACTGTGCACCGTTGCTAAAGTTTATCGTTTCGAAGCACCACGTTATGATCGGGTGTGATAGATCCTTACGTTCACATACAATGAGTGTAAGACAGTTTTACACATGCAAAACACTTAGGGTTAACTTGACGAGCCTAGCATGTACAGACATGGCCTCGGAACACGGAGACCGAAAGGTCGAACACGAGTCGTATGGAAGATACGATCAACATGAGAATGTTCACCGACGATGACTAGTCCGTCTCACGTGATGATCGGACACGGCCAGGTCGACTCGGATCGTGTAACACTTAGATGACTAGAGGGATGTCTAATCTGAGTGGGAGTTCATAATAATAATTTGATTAGATGAACTTAATTATCATGAACTTAGTCTAAAATCTTTGCAAAATATGTCTTGTAGATCAAATGGCCAACGCTCATGTCAACATGAACTTCAATGCGTTCCTAGAGAAAACCAAGCTGAAAGATGATGGCAGCAACTATACGAATTGGGTCCGGAACCTGAGGATCATCCTCATAGCTGCCAGGAAACAATATGTCCTAGAAGGACCACTAGGTGACGCTCCCATCCCAGAGAACCAAGACATTATGAATGCTTGGCAGTCTCGTGCTGATGATTACTCCCTCGTTCAGTGCGGCATGCTTTACAGCTTAGAACCGGGGCTCCAAAAGCGTTTTGAGCAACACGGAGCATATGAGATGTTCGAGGAGCTGAAACTAGTTTTCCAAGCTCATGCCCGGGTCGAGAGATATGATGTCTCCGACAAGTTCTATAGTTGTAAGATGGAGGAAAATAGTTCTGTCAGTGAGCACATACTCAAAATGTCTGGGTTACACAACCGTATGACCTAGCTGAATATTAACCTCCCTGATGAGGCGGTCATTGACAGAATCCTTCAGTCGCTCCCACCAAGCTACAAGAGCTTTGTGATGAACTACAATATGCAGGGGATGGTGAAGACCATTCCTGAAGTATTTTCCATGCTGAAGTCAGCAGAGGTTGAATCAAAAAGGAACATCAAGTGTTGATGGTCAATAAGACCACTAAGTTCAAGAAGGGCAAGGGCAAGAAGAACTCCAAGAAGGACGGCAAGGAGGTTGCCGCGCCCCGTAAGCCAGTTACCGGGAAGAAGTCAAGGAATGGACCCAAGCCTGAAATTGAGTGCTTTTATTGCAAGGGGAAGGGTCGCTGGAAGCGGAACTGCCCCAAATACTTAGCGGATAAGAAGGCCGGCAACACCAAAGGTATATTTGATATACATGTAATTGATGTGTACCTTACCAGTACTCGTAGTAACTCCTGGGTATTTGATACCGGTGTCGTTGCTCATATTTGTAACTCACAGCAGGAACTGCGGAATAAGCGGAGACTGGCGAAGGACGAGGTGACGATGCGCGTCGGGAATGGTTCCAAGGTCGATGTGATCGCCGTCGGCATGCTACCTCTATATTTACCTACGGGATTAGTTATAAACCTTAATAATTGTTATTTGGTGCCAAGTTTGAGCATGAACATTGTATCTGGATCTCGTTTGATACGAGATGGCTACTCATTTAAATCCGAGAATAATGGTTGTTCTATTTATATGAGAGATATGTTTTATGGTCATGCCCCTATGGTAAATGGTTTATTCTTAATGAATCTCGAGCGTAATATTACACATATTCATAGCGTGAATGCCAAAAGATGTAAAGTTGATAACGATAGTCCCACATACTTGTGGCACTGCCGCCTTGGTCACATTGGTGTCAAGCGCATGAAGAAGCTCCATGCTGATGGACTTTTAGAGTCTCTCGATTATGAATCATTTGACACATGCGAACCATGCCTCATGGGCAAGATGACCAAGACTCCGTTCTCCGGAACAATGGAGCGAGCAACCAACTTATTGGAAATCATACATACCGATGTGTGCGGTCCAATGAGCGTTGAGGCTCGCGGAGGATATCGTTATGTTCTCACTCTCACTGATGACTTGAGTAGATATGGGTATGTCTACTTAATGAAACACAAGTCTGAGACCTTTGAAAAGTTCAAGGAATTTCAGAATGAGGTAGAGAATCAACGTGACCGAAAGATAAAGTTCCTACGATCAGATTGTGGAGGAGAATACTTAAGTCACGAATTTGGTACACACTTAAGGAAATGTGGAATCGTTTCACAACTCACGCCGCCTGGAACACCTCAGCGTAACGGTGTGTCCGAACGTCGTAATCGCACTCTATTGGATATGGTGTGGTCTATGATGTCTCTTACCGATTTACCGCTATCATTTTGGGGATACGCTCTAGAGACAGCTACATTCACTTTAAATAGGGCACCGTCTAAATCCGTTGAGACGACACCGTATGAATTATGCTTTGGGAAGAAACCTAAGCTGTAGTTTCTAAAAGTTTGGGGATGCGATGCTTATGTCAAGAAACTTCAACCTGAAAAGCTCAAACCCAAGTCGGAAAAATGCGTCTTCATAGGATACCCTAAGGAAACCGTTGGGTATACCTTCTACTTAAGATCCGAGGGCAAGATCTTTGTTGCCAAGAACGGATGCTTTCTGGAAAAAGAGTTTCTCTCGAAAGAAGTAAGTGGGAGGAAAGTAGAACTCGATGAAGTACTACCTCTCGAACGGGAAAGTAGTGCAGCTCAGGAAAATGTTCCTGTGATGCCTACACCAACTGAAGAGGAAAATAATGATAATGATCAAGGTACTTCGGATCAAGTTGCTACTGAACTTCGTAGGTCCACAAGGACACGTTCCGCACCAGAGTGGTACGGCAACCCTGTCCTGGAAATCATGTTGTTGGACAACGGTGAACCTTCGAACTATGAAGAAGCAATGGTGGGCCCAGGTTCCAACAAATGGCTAGAAGCCATGAAATCCGAGATAGAATCCATGTATGAAAACAAAGTATGGACTTTGACTGACTTGCCCGATGATCGGCGAGCGATAGAAAACAAATGGATCTTTAAGAAGAAGACGGACGCGGATGGTAATGTCACCATCTATAAAGCTCGACTTGTCGCTAAGGGTTATCGGCAAGTTCAAGGGATTGACTATGATGAGACTTTCTCTCCCGTAGCGAAGCTTAAGTCCGTCCGAATCATGTTAGCAATTGCCGCATACTATGATTATGAGATATGGCACATGGACGTCAAAACGGCATTCCTTAACGGGCATCTTAAGGAAGAACTGTATATGATGCAGCCGGAGGGTTTTGTCGATCCTAAGAATGCTAACAAAGTATGCAAGCTCCAGCGATCCATTTATGGGCTGGTGCAAGCATCTCGGAGTTGGAACATTCGCTTTGATGAGATGATCAAAGCGTTTGGGTTTATGCAGACTTATGGAGAAGCCTGCGTTTAGAAGAAAGTGAGTGGGAGCTCTGTAGCATTTCTCATATTATATGTAGATGACATACTTTTGATGGGAAATGATATAGAACTTTTGGACAGCATTAAGGCCTACTTGAATAAGTGTTTTTCAATGAAGGACCTTGGAGAAGCCGCTTATATATTAGGCATCAAGATCTATAGAGATAGATCGAGACACCTCATAGGTCTTTCACAAAGAACATACCTTGATAAGATTTTGAAGAAGTTCAAAATGGATCAGTCCAAGAAGGGGTTCTTGCCTGTATTGCAAGGTGTGAGATTGAGCTCGGCTCAATGCCCGACCACGGCAAAAGATAAAGAAGAGATGAGTGTCATCCCCTATGCTTCAGCCATAGGATCTATTATGTATGCCATGCTGTGTACCAGACCTAATGTAAACCTTGCCGTAAGTTTGGTAGGAAGGTAGCAAAGTAATCCCGGCAAGGAAGACTGGACAGCGGTCAAGAATATCCTAAAGTACCTGAAAAGGACAAAGGACATGTTTCTTGTTTATGGAGGTGACGAAGAGCTCGTCGTAAAGGGTTACGTTGATGCTAGCTTCGACACAGATCTGGATGACTCTAAGTCACAAACCGGATACGTGTATATGTTGAATGGTGGAGCAGTAAGCTGGTGCAGCTGCAAGCAGAGCGTCGTGGCGGGATCTACATGTGAAGCGGAGTACATGGCAGCCTCGGAGGCAGCGCATGAAGCTATTTGGGTGAAGGAGTTCATCACCGACCTAGGAGTCATACCCAATGCGTCGGGGCCGATCAAACTCTTCTGTGACAACACTGGAGCTATTGCCCTTGCCAAGGAGCCCAGGTTTCACAAGAAGACTAGGCACATCAAGCTTCGTTTCAACTCCGTCCATGAAAATGTTCAAGATGGAAACATAGATATTTGCAAAGTACATACGGATCTGAATGTCGCAGATCCTTTGACTAAACCCTCTCGCGTGCAAAACATGATCAACACCAGAACTCTATGGGTGTTCGATTCATCACAATGTAACTAGATTATTGACTCTAGTGCAAGTGGGAGACTGTTGTAAATATGCCCTAGAGGCAATAATAAAAGTGTTATTATTATATTTCTTTGTTCATGATAATTGTCTTTTATTCATGCTATAAATGTATTATCCGGAAATCATAATACATGTGTGAATACATAGACCATAACATGTCCCTAGTGAGCCTCTAGTTGACTAGCTCGTTGATCAACTGATAGTCATCGTTTCCTGGCTATGGACATTGGATGTCGTTGATAACGGGATCACATCATTAGGAGATTGATGTGATGGACAAGACCCAATCCTAAGCATAGCACAAGATCGTGTAGTTCGTTTGCTAGAGCTTTTCCAATGTCAAGTATCATTTCCTTAGACCATGAGATCGTGTAACTCTCGGATACCGTAGGAGTGCTTTGGGTGTACCAAACGTCGCAACGTAACTGGGTGACTATAAAGGTGCACTACAGGTATCTCCGAAAGTGTCTGTTGGGTTGACACGGATCGAGACTGGGATTTGTCACTCCGTATGACGGAGAGGTATCTCTGGGCCCACTCGGTAATGCATCATCATAATGAGCTCAAAGTGACCAAGTGGTTGGTGACGGGATCATGCATTACGGTACGAGTAAAGTGACTTGCCGGTAACGAGACTGAACAAGGTATTGGGATACCGACGATCGAGTCTCGGGCAAGTAACGTACCGATTGACAAAGGGAATTGTATACGGGGTTTGATCGAATCCTCGACATCGTGGTTCATCCGATGACATCATCGAGGAGCATGTGGGAGCCAACATGGGTATCCAGATTCCGCTGTTGGTTATTGACCGGAGAGTTGTCTCGGTCATGTCTGCATGTCTCCCGAACCCGTAGGGTCTACACACTTAAGGTTCGGTGAGGCTAGGGTTATTAGGAAGACTTGTATGTGATTACTGAATGTTGATCGGAGTCCCATATGAGATCCCGGACGTCACGAGGAGTTCTGGAATGGTCCGGAGGTAAAGATTTATATATGGGAAGCTGTCATACGGACACCGGAAGGTTTTGGGGGCATATCGGTATTGTACCGGGGCCACTGGAAGGGTTCCGGGGGTCCACCGGGAGGGGCCACCCCTCCCGGGGGGCCACATGGGCTGCGTGGGGCAGGAGCCTGCCCCTGGAGGGCTGGGCGCCCCCCCCTTGGGCCCATGCGCCTAGGGTTGGGGGGAACCCTAGAGGGGGCGCCCCCCTTGCTTGGGGGGCAAGTCCCCCCTCCGTGGCCGCCCCCCCCCCCTCTAGATCCCATCTAGAGGGGCCGGCCCCCCTTGCCCCTTCCCCTATAAATAGAGGGGTGAAGGGAGGACTGATCACCCCAAGCCAAGGCGCAGCCCCTCCCCTCCCCAACACCTCTCCTCCTCCGTACGTGCTTGGCGAAGCCCTGTCAGAGTACTGCTGCACCAACAACACCACGCCGTCGTGCTACCGTTGGAGCTGTCTTCCTCAACCTCTCCTTCCTCCTTGCTGGATCAAGACGGAGGAGACGTCGCCCGTACCGTACGTGTGTTGAACGCGGAGGTGCTGTCCGTTCAGCACTTGGTCATCGGTGATCTGAATCACGGCGAGTACGACTCCATCATCACCATCCCCTTGAACGCTTCCGCACTCGATCTACAAGTGGTATGTAGATGCAAACTCACTCCCTTGACTCGTTGCTTAGATGAACTCATAGATGGATCTTGGTGAAACCGTAGGAAAAATTTTAATTTTCTGCAACGTTCCCCAACAAGGAGGGCACGCCCACCCCTACAGGGCGCGCCCCCCTGTCTTGTGGGCCCCTCGGGCGGCCACCTACGTACTTCTTCCTCCTATATAAGCCTACGTACCCCGAAAACATCCAGGGAGCCAACGAAACACAATTCCACCACCGTAACCGTCTGTATCCGCGAGATCCCATCTTGGAGCCTTCGTCGGTGCTCCGCTGGAGGGGGAATTGACCATGTTGGGCTTCTACATCAACACCATAGCCCCTCCGATGAGTTGTGAGTAGTTTACCACAGACCTTCGGGTCCATAGTTATTAGCTAGATGGCTTATTCTCTCTTTTTGGATCTCAATATAATGTTCTCCCCCTCTCTTGTGGAGATCTATTCGATATAAACTCTTTTTGCGGTGTGTTAGTCGAGATCCAATGAATTGTGGGTTTATGATCAAGTTTATCTATGAGAAATATTTGAATCTCCTCTGAATTCTTTTATGTATGATTGAGTTATCTTTGCAAGTGTCTTTGAATTATCATTTTGGTTTGGCCTACTAAAGTGATCTTTCTTGCCATGGGAGAAGTGCTTAGCTTTGGGTTCAATCTTGCGGTGTCCTTACCCAATGACAGAAAGGGTTGCAAGGCATGTATTGTATTGTTGCCATCGAGGATAAATGATGGGGTTTATATCATATTGAATGAGTTTATCCCTCTACATAATGTCATCTTGCTTAATGCATTACTGTGTTCTTTATGAACTTAATACTCTAGATGCAGGCAGGAGTCGGTCGATGTGTGGAGTAATAGTAGTAGATGCAGGCATGAGTCGGTCTACTTGTTGCGGACGTGATGCCTATATACATGATCATGCCTAGATAATCTCATAATTATTCGCTTTTCTATCAATTGCTCGACAGTAATTTGTTCACCCACCGTAATACTTATGCTATCTTGAGAGAAGCCTCTAGTGAACCTATGGCCCCCGGGTCTATCTTTTATCATATTTGCTTTCAATCTACTTTTATTTGCATCTTTACTTTTTGCATCTATATTATAAAATACCAAAAATATATTTATCTTATCATACTATCTCTATCAGATCTCACTTTCACAAGTGGCTGTGAAGGGATTGATAACCTCTTTATTGCGTTGGTTGCGAGTTCTTTGTTTTTTTGTGTAGGTGCGTGGGACTTTTGAGGAGCCTCCTACTGGATTGATACCTTGGTTCTCAAAAATTGAGGGAAATACTTACGCTACTATTGCTGCATCACTCTTTCCTCTTCAAGAAAACCAACGCAAGCTCAAGACGTAGCATTGAGCAACCCCCTCTCTGAGAGATTTGAGTTTAAAATCCACCAAGAGAAAACCCCTAGAGCCGAAGAATTAGATAGTGGTTCAGCATCACTCGAATCTAAGTCTAGTGCGCTCTCCCTATTACTCTTGAGAGCTACAAACTCTCTAGACGGTTAGCTGTCAATCTCTTCAGAGACCAAGAGTGATTGTAGTTCTCGAAGAATAAGTCTATTAAGATTTGGAGATCGCCTCAAGTATCTACCACGAGTGACCGACATTGGTTGATGAACCAATTGTCGAGGAGAATAGGGTGAAGAGAGCTTATCTTCCGTGTTAAGTCACAGCCCCTCCAACCAGACGTAGTCCTTGTGTAGAAGGACGAACTGGTCGAACCAATACCCTGTCACCATCGAGCATCACTGGTTACCTCTGTAACCCATGTTTACATTCGACATGTTTCCCTTCATGTGTTTTGTCTTGATGTATGTTTGGTTCTATTCGGTAGTTAGTTTTTGCTCGCTGTAGTTTGTTTTTCATTCACTCTGCTACTGGGTTTCGGGAGTTTTGAGATTTTTCGAAGAAATTTTAGAACTCCCATTCACCCCCTCTGGTAGACATACTTTTTTCCTACACTCATGTTTAAAACTTGTCATATTTCGTATACGTAGATGTAGAGATAGTGCAGCCATTTTGGAAGTTTGAATCCAAACATCATAATGCAATTTCTACTGTTGATTGGACTCATCCGATGACCTAGGATGATGGGATTTGCAGCTATACAGTACAAATACCCACCCGCCACGCGAAGCATGTGAATCTAACTAGTAGTAGTATTGTTTACTGGACTCATCCAATAACCCGTTGCAATGCACGTACAATTATGTATTCGGGAAAAAAATTATCGCGTCGCAACACCCACTCTGAGAAGCAATTCCAAAGCCATTCATAAATTTAGTAAGTTTGTCACAGGCATATCATTTAGTATTACATACAACAAGTCGTCAACATACAACGACAACAAGGATACATTAAAAATACTAAAGGTTTTATCACACAACAAAGAACAAAGCGATGAAATAAACTTCAGGTCAACCAATCCTTTGCATTGGAAATGCTTGCTTTGAACCATAAGTGATTCTCTTGGCAGGGCTAACTATTGTCAATACTGAGACCAACGCAAGACTCGTCATCCAGGCTGAAGCGGCCTATATCAGGACACATATTGTGATAGCTAGTGTAGGAGATTCTAACGCCCCGGTTTTGATGCACCAGGTGTCTGCCAGTTATTCGTCGTTGTTGCCATGTCATTTTCTTGTGTGTTGCATTTTATCATGTCATCATGTGCATTGTATTGCATACGTGTTCGTCTCATGCATCCGAGCCTTTTCCCCGTTGTCCGTTTTGCAATCCGGCGCTTCTATGTCATCCGGCGTCCCCTTCTTGCCTCTCTTCGTGTGCGGGTATTAAACTTTCTCAGAATGGCCCGATGCTTGCCAAGCGGCCTTGGTATACCACCGGTAGACCGCCTGTCAAGTTTCGTGCCATTTGGAGTTTGTTTGGTACTCCAATGGTTAACCGGGTAACCGTAAAAGCCTCCTTCTCTTTGCAGCCCAACACCCTTCCAAAGTGGCCCAAAACCCATCTAACCCCCCTCCATGCTCTCGATCGTTCGATCACGATCATGTGGGCGAAAACCGCTCCTCATTTGGACTCTCCTAGCTCCCTCTACCTATAAATATGCCCATCCCCCCGAATTTCGCAGTCCAAACCCCCGAACCCTAGCCTAGCCTCTCTCCGCGCCGCCGGACGCGTCCGACTGGGGCTGGACATGTCCGCTCCGCCGCCCTCCGCCAATCGGCATCCGCCACGTGGCCACCCCGGCCACCCGCGCGCCGCCGCCGGCCCCCGCCGCCGCCCC
>NC_041391.1:522723229-522736153 GCF_002162155.2 Triticum dicoccoides | reverse complement strand
TCGCGCCTCCCGCCTGGTGGCCGCGCCGCCCGGCCGCGCCCTGCGCCGGTCACCGGAGGTCCCCCCGCTGCCTCCTCACGCCGCCGCCCTGCCGCCCCGCGCCGGCGTCCCCTCGGCATCCCGGCCGCGCCACCCGAGCCGGCCGCCCAGCGCCGCCCCGTGCTTCGATCCGGAGGGCATCGACCGGATCCGGCCGCCGGCGCCTCCCTCCGGCCGTCCCCTGCTCTCTTCGGACTCCCCGGCGTCTTCCTCGCCCTCTTCGGCAAGATCCCGGCCATCCTCGATCTCCGTGCCGCGGTTGACTTTTTTCCCGGGGTGAGAAAACTGCCAAGTCCCCGTGCCTGCAGTAATTTTCATGCCATGTTCGTCATATCGTATCTCTGCATCCATAGCTCCGTTTCGTGCGTGTAATATGTCAAATTGTTCGCCTCAACGAGTACATCATTTCATTCCATTGCATCATATTCATTTGAGGTCATCTATATGCCTGAATCATCATTGTAAGAGTGCTTCATGATATTTTCTGCTGTCTGTTAACAGAACGAGCTCTTTTGTCATTTTTGCCATGATTGATGTGTGCATCCTATGAGGTTGATGTCTTCATGTGTTTTGATCTATGCTATGTCTTCTTTACAGAGGTTCTTACCATGTATTTTTGTGATCAATGTGGTGACTAGCACAAGCATGCAAACTAGGCTTCGTGATATTACTGATTTTAGTCCCTGTTCTGCTGTTATTTTGATGCCATGTAAACTTGATGCTACAGAGAGATCCATGCATATTTTGAGATACTTCTGTAAGGGTGTTTTGGACATGTGGTTACTGTCTATCCATTCATGCCCCTGGTTGCAATTATGGAGTAGTCTAGCATGTCCTTTTCGTGCTCTACTTTTGCTTCAAAATGTTTCCTGGCAGATTGTTTACATGTTATTCAATTTGGCCAAGGTTGCTATAGTTGATCCTTGCACGCTATAGACTTCTTCTTGACTTGGTTAGCTTCACAAACATGTCTTTGTACTGTTGGGTGCCTTGTCATGCTATTTATTGCTCTGTGGTGAGTGGTACAAGCTCATCTACGTGCCTTCATATTTCTGTTTCTGCCATGTTGAATCTGTATAATAACTTGCTATGTTTACGTGGGTGCCATCATATTGTCTGATCCTTTTTGGCTTATGGTTAGTAAGGGACTTTTGATCTATGCATTTAGTAGATTCATGCCATGCCTTTGTTTGCCATGATAAGTTCCTGTAACATGTTGTTTGATAGCTCTAAACATTGCATCGTGATGTTATTTTCTGCAAAGTCTGAAATTGTTATAACTTGCAATCTTACCATGTGTGTTTGATCATGTTCTAGTGATTTCTGGAGATAGCTCAGTGTTCATGTTTTGTTATGCTCTACCTGTACATCATGCACATGCCTTTTTTCCATGTTGGGGTGCTGTAGGATGTTGTTTTGATGCTTGCAATATGCCTAGTTGCTGTTTTGGACAGCTTGTCCTTTAAACTTGTATAGTGTGCATGTGTTGAACCGTTGCTCCGTTTTGAGTGTGCTCTATATGAAACTTGCTTAGAATTGCATGTAGTTTCATATTATCATGTTGCATCCTTGTTTTGGTGTGTTTGCTTGATGTTTGTATGCATTTTGCATCAATGCCATGTTTAACTGGTTTTGCTCATATCTTCTAGGCCGTAGCCCCGAACTAAATGAACTTTATATGTAACTTGACTAGAATCTCGTGTAGATCATCTTGGTGCATCTTAACTTGTTGTTTAACAACTTGAACATAAGGTTTATTCAGATCTGGTCCAATTTCGAAATATGCATATGAGGACTTACCGGAATTGTTATATGTTGTTCCCGGCCTCATTTAAACTTGCCTTGATGTGTTGTTCTTGTTTGCATCATCTCTTGCCATGAGTAGCCTCATCTAGTTTTGTCATGCATCATGCTTGTTGTGCATCATGCCTTGTTCATGTGTGGTGTGTTTACTATGTTGTGTGCTTCTTTTCGATAGTTCCTGTTTCGTTGCGATCGTGAGGATTCGTTCGTCTACGCTTGGTTCGGCTTCATCCGTTCGTCTTCTTCATGGACTCGTTCTTCTTCCTTGCGGGATTTCAGGCAAGATGACCGTCACCCTGGATCTCACTACTATCATTGCTATGCTAGTTGCTTCGTTCTATCGCTTTGCTGCGCTACCTATCGCTTGCTCTTAAGCCTCCCATATTGCCATGAACCTCTAACCTTTGACACCTTTCCTATGCAAACCGTTGTTTGGCTATGTTACCGCTTTTGCTCAGCCCCTCTTATAGCGTTGCTAGTTGCAGGTGAAGTTGAAGATTTCTCCATGGTGGACAGGATTTTGGTTGGGATATCACAATATCTCTTATATTATTAATGCATCTATATATTTGGTAAAGGGTGGAAGGCTCGGCCTTTTGCTTGGTGTTTTGTTCCACTCTTGCCGCCCTAGTTTCCGTCATACCGGTGTTATGTTCCCGGATTTTGCGTTCCTTACGCGGTCAGGTGATTTATGGGACCCCCTTGACAATTCGCTTTGAATAAAACTCCTCCAGCAAGGCCCAACCTTGGTTTTACCATTTTCCTCACCACCACCTACTTTTCCCTTGGGAGTTGCTCTCTCGAGGGTCATCTTTATTATAGCCCCCCGGGCCAGTGCTTGTCTAAGTGTTGGTCCGAACTAGAGCCCTTTACAGCGCCCCCTTAGGGAAACTTGAGGTCTGGTTTTAGTTGTACGGATTGCTCATCCGGTGTTGCCCTGAGAACGAGATATGTGCAGCTCCTATCGGGATTGTCGGTGCATCGGGCGGCTTTCCTGGTCTTGTTTTACCATTGTCGAAATGTCTTGTAAACCGGGGTTCCGAGTCTGATCGGGTCTTCCTGGGAGAAGGTCTATTTCTTCGTTGATCGCGAGAGCTTGTCATGGGCTAAGTTGGGACACCCCTGCAGGGTATAATCGTTCGAAAGTCGTGCCTGCGGTTATAGGCATATGGGAATTTGTTAATGTCCGGTTGTAGATAACTTGACACCAGATCCGAATTAAAACGCATCAACCATGTGTGTAGCCCTGATGGTCTCTTTTCGGCGGAGTCCGAGAAGCGAACACGGTTTCTGTGTTATGTTTGACGTAAGTAGGAGTTCAGGATCGCTTCTTGATCATTACTAGTTGACGACCGTTCCGCTTGCTCTCTTCTCGCTCTTATTTGCGTATGTTAGCCACCATATATGCTTAGTCGCTGCTGCAGCCTCACCATTTTACCCCTTCCTTTCCCTTTAAGCTTTGCTAGTCTTGATACCCATGGTAATGGGATTGCTAAGTCCTCGTGGCTCACAGATTACTACAACAACAATTGCAGGTACAGGTTTATGCGATGATCATGACGCAAGTGCGATGTTTACTTGTTTCGGAGTTCTTCTTCTGCTTCTTCTTCGATCACGGGATAGGTTCCAGGTCGGCAGCCTGGGCTAGCAGGGTGGATGTCGTGTGAGTTTCTGTTTGTGTTTCATCCGTAGTCGGATGATGCTCTAATGTATTGTGATGTTGTATTCGTGTGGCATTGTATGCCTTTTGTATGTATCCCCATCTATTATGTAATGTTGATGTAATGATATCCACCTTGCAAAAGCGTTTCAATATGCGGGTCTATCCTTGGTGGGACCTTCGAGTTCCTTTTGGATAGGTTCGCATATTGGGCGTGACAGAGATCATAGCAATGTCCAAGGTATAGATATAGTTGCTCCTCATAAATGGTAGTAACATTGTGCCAACGACAGTTGGATCGCCTTTCACCATCATTGGATAGTTTAGCCCAAGGAAGAGCGAGTTCTGTCCAAGACTATCAATATTGAACCAGGAAGAAGGTGTTGGTGCTAGCACACTAGTATCCATCCCGAATATACCCTGCATCGGATGTTGGAATAGGTCCAAAGAGTGCGACCATGGGGGAGAACACCTGCTTCATCTGTAACATCAGCAGTGCCTATATACAGAGAAGAGGAAGAGGTGATCCATCGGAATAAGTTACTAGGCGCCACTCGGTATGTAGGTCCTGCTCGTCTTCATGCTCGTGATCATCACCATCATCATCTCCCCTTGGTTATAATTTTTTCCAAATATTGGTGGGGGAATGTTGATAGGACCTTGGAAAACACAATAAGGTTAATTAGTGTATGGGGATACTAAACTCACATGCATGGTGAATGAAACAATTATAATTACAATGGAAGACAAACGTACCGAAACAATAAGGATCCCATGCGAAAACAGTGCCACGAGTGGTGGAAACAAACACAAGACCCTCGTATTGAATTGCATCACAGTACACATCCGTATACAAAAACTGATTTTTGAGAAATATCCATCGAGTCGAAGGACTAAGGATGGTAGCAAGCTTGTCGAAGATAGTGACAACATAAGCATTCCTATAATCTCAAGAGCGATTGGGAACTCGACAAATTGCTATCTTCTGTAGATGACAGTCACCATGATCGTATTTGAACGTACGTAGATCATTTGTATGCTCAACCTCAGGGTAGTTAAAGATTTTTGGAACTGGAACCCGGTGACGAGTGTACATATTCACAAGTTCCCACTCGTAGTTGTACCCAATTTAAACAACCCAATCTCCATTTTTGCCTGCCTAGGCCTTACCCGTAAGTGATGGCATCTTAACATCACATGTATCATTATTAAGTGGCATCAACTTGCACAAGGCGAGGCTTTCGTCCTCCCCGCGCTAGTGAGCAGGGTCATGGCGAAGAAGATAGGGGAGATCAAACCGCTCCTGAACCCTTGGGTTCTTTGTAATGATGTTATTTGTTGAGTCGAGAATGGTCTTGAACGAACCTGCCATGCTAGTCGAGGTGATGATGTCGCACCAATCAATGAGTTCCTCCACCACGTCATCTTTCAGATTGGGGCAAGAATAACGGGGTCGTTTCCTGCCTGTTCCCCCCATTGAGAAGGCGGACAATGCAAAAGGAAGAGTCAAGGAAAATGGAGGGAGGAAGAGCGTGCGACAGCAGTTCCAAATTGAGAGGGAAAGGCGAAGAGGCGATGGACGGTTGCCATGGTACAGGAAGAGGCTAGTGGGGAGTGGACGGTCTCCACGGTATAGAAAGAGGCGCCCCGGCCTACATAGACGTCCGTTCAGAAATTATACAAAGGGACTCGCCGTCATCTCACTGACATGTTGGAACGGGACCATACATCAACGAAACATGGCGTGTCATTTCTTGTGCAAAATGTGATCTGGCCGCGTCGGCTCAAGGTGCCGTATTATTTCTCCACTTTATTTTTTTAATGGCATGCCATTAAGTTTTGAAGCACAACTAATTGGTATTGTCTACAGAGAAAATATAAACTACTCTACCTCTAGTACTAGTATCAAAAAAGATATATAAGCTGGAGCTTCTGCGCTTGCTTGCTAAGGGCTTCCCACTTGCTTCTCACGCTATCACCCTCTCTCCAGATCTAAAATAGTTGGTGGTGGTCCCTCTATCTCCCACTTCACTGCTGGTCACATATCCGCTGGGATCCCGTCCCCGGGGAAGAAAAGGACATGCAGCATTAATGCACTCGTCGTCAGTGAGCGAGGTCACACACTGACGACAAGGCTTTCCTCTCAGACCTAGCGTCGGCACGGGATGGCCTCCACCCCAAGCTCGTTGCCGTAGTGTGTGCGGAGGACGACGACCATGAGCGAAGCCACGTCCTACTGACCGTCAGGTATGCTACCTCTTTTCAAACCATACTGTTGTTCTATTGCGCCATCTGCCACGTCACTGCATGTGGATCTTTTTCCACTCCACCATCTCCCGAATTTACTATCCTCTGCTCTGCTAGTCACATAGACGAAAACCTTAATTTCCACTATTAATGGAAAACCCTACTTCATGCAGACTAATACATGTTTGGGTTGAATAAGGAAAGAAAGGGAGAAAGTATTGTCGATGAGACTAGGTATCGAACCTGCATCTAGGTTGAAAAGGGGGAAATCAGTAGCTAAGGAACGAGTCTCTCGTCTCTTGGTTGAAAAAGGGTAGAGAGGCATGACAATGCAATAGATAATGACCATGTCAATCGGTTTGTTGTCCTCACATAGGAAAAAGGTGCCTAAAGAGAACAAAAATGGGACGTAATCCACATATGTTGCCTAGATATTTGCTGCTCTGGCCGACCATCCCTCCCTCACCACTTAATGCGTATGTGGAGGTACATCGTATTGGTGCACGCACTGCCCAAATGGGCCTCCCCGTGCTCTTATCGCCACTTTTTTGCTGTTGGTATAACGCCACCGGTAAAGTCAAGCAATGGTACTGCTAAAGTGATGCCACATTTAACTAATGCCGCACTCGTTCTAATGCCACCGCTGAATTTAAGCAATGCCATTTAATGTCACTGGATTATTTCAGGGTTACCTGCTGATTGTGGATGTATTAAAGATTTTTCAGCTAAGGCATTCTAATGATGTTTCATAGCCAGTATACCAACGATGAAACTTGTTACTACCTTCAGATTTTTGCACTATTAATGCTTATAGATTACATACCTCACTTCATGATGTTATAAAAAAAGTAAATTATTTTTGTACAGTGTCACCCAAATGCCAAGGCGGTGATGTCATTTTATTTCAATTAAACTGCACAAAAAATTATGAAGAGAAGAGGAAAGGTCAAGAGTGGGCACCTCCTTCTCCGGTTGTTTTGTTGATTTGTTTGATCAAGTTTTTTATGTTTGATCGATTATCAAGATTGAGATATCAATTTTTTAGCTCCCTCGAGTTTGAAATGATCTTTACCTTGAAGGTACATGGTTTGCTATTTTTTATACTGTCATTAGTTAATAATGCTAGTTACCTTTAGACTTTTGTATTTGGTTTAATGTTGTTGAACAACCAGTATACCAATGCTGAAACTTGTTACCTTTAGATTTTGTATCGTTAATGCGTGTAGAAATCTTCCAGTGCTAGCTTATGGAAATATGTTTATTAAAACCATTATACTGTACTCTATAATAAAAAACTACTCTACTGTTGCACTAGCCACTAGATTAGTGTATACTTGTACTATTCGAATGGTGTTGCATTAGCGTATGGACATATATAAGGTGTGGAAAGCTTTCCCATATATGTGCTCAAGAAAACTACTACCTATTTTTCTAAATACTAGACATTTTGGTACTTTAAATTAAACTATGAAAATGTCTTATATTAAGGAACAGATGGTGTGGAGTTCATTCAAATTATGCCGGCAAAGCTAGTCGCACCTTAGTTAAAATTAATGTTCATTATGTTATCGGAGGAGGTCTGCATGTTTGTCCCTAATTCCTGTCAATTACATGCCTGAAATCATGATGTAATGGTAAGTCATTTCTTTTTGTATAGTGTCACCGAATTGTCAAGGCGCTGATGGCATTTTATTTTAGTTGAACTGCACAAAAATGGTTAAAAGAAGAGGAAAGGTCAGGAATGGTTCAATCTTTCAGAAAATAATATGTATGCCTCCCTGACATTAGTCGTTGTTGCCTTATTTATTCCTTCAAACAGGTGGTTAGAAACAGACTTGCTACCTTTTCCCATTGAGAAATTGGAATGTTTATATTTGTGAGTCTGTGCTTCAACTAGTGCCACTTTATAGTAATCACACTTTCAATATCTATGCAAATAGGGATGCTCCATTTTAGTGGAACTGCACAAAAAGTCCAAATGGTTAACCATTATGAGCATTTTTTCTTTCAAACCATTATATCCAATTGGTGGCACTATGAGTTGTTCATTACCAAGGTACGTGGTTTGCTACTATCTTGCTACTCTTTTTGTACTGTCATTAGATAGTAATATTTGTGGTTTACATGTGAATTTATTGGCAGGGTGGACCTACATTTGTGGTGTAGGACATGATTCAATGATAGGATGCTCAATTTCGATTGCATTAATTTCTCCTCTTCCATCACTTCAAACATGGATATCCTTAGTCTGATGAAGAATAGGTGCTATATTTCTGCTCTGTACCAGCAAATCAATTTAGTACCAAATTGTCCAGTGCAAAACATGACAGTATCAAACTGGCCAGTGCAGAACATGACAGATGCTAAGAGGAAACGACTAGCAGAGACGTGTTTAAACTGAGAATACAAGGTGGGGTATATGTTAACTAGCTGCTTGACATTTGTGCAAACAGATGTCTGCCCGTTGCTATTTGGCAAACAAACAAAGTGACCTCAATTTAGGTGGAACTGCACAAGAGAATAGTATAGTCACTACATGCGGTGCCATTTGTAAATAGACACAGAAAGATTGGATGGTCACTTCATGGACTGCACAAAAGTAGTATTGTACTATTTATTGGCCAACACTAGGTGCTTCATTGCTTGGTGTGATCATACAACGGACATCATTTTGCCTAAGTTAAAGTTGTATTCCGAAAATAGCCTCCCTATGTGATCGACAGGAGACCAATTCATATTGGAGTGGATATTCCTCCATCATGTGTGGTTCATTCTTACGGTTCCATCTTTTGTTGAAACCACTTACGTTTGCAACAGGAAATGTAGACTTCACAAACAAATTTGTCTTTCACTCCGTACTGAAGGTTGGCCTAGAGAAGCATCCATGTTAGTAGCAAGAACAAATGTTTTTCTTGATCTTTGCTTTAGGGGCTACATATTGTATATGATCTGTGAAACATTGAGATGCATTAACAAGTTGATCTTATGTATGAGAATCATACTAGTTGGTTGTGAATTTGGGATACTAGTGTGAACATATTACAATGCCAGCCATGTGAGTCTTGTGTGAACATTTCGAACGGATCGGCTCTTACTACAGTGCACAGCATGATCCTTATTTATGTGTGCTCAGTGTTTACAAGTAACTAGCAGTTCCTTATTTCTCTTTGCTTAGTGTTTACAAGTTACTGATCAATCACTGGCTAGCCTACTAATACGATCTTGGCAGTTTTAGTTGCGACGTAAGATTCAAAGGTGGCAGTTTTTTGAATAAAAATTCCTACCTCTGAAGAAACTGACATGCTATTTTGAAGAAAAATGCCATGCAAATCTGAAGAAACTGCGAGCAAAAACGTTCACAAATTTCATTATCTCACAATGAACATTCATTAGCTATTGCGGTCCTACACGTACACTATCCGACTGACTTGATCCTACGCGAATAACCAGCAGATCACACACGTACCTCATCTGGACGAATTGAGTGCACTCGTTTGACCGTCATGCCGATGTGCAACTCAGCACTTACGGGACACACCACTGACAGGACAGGACGGGATGACACAGTCATAATTTCAGTTTTTCTAGTTTTCCATGGCAAGTTGGTGCGCTAAGCCATGTCTGCTTATCCATTCAATTCCGATGACCGTCGCGTTTCTCGTGACATGCTGGTTCACCTACCTTCCACCTATAATTATTGGTTCCAGGTGTTCTCCGATGGCACCATCACCCAACTCGCCCTATCCTCACAAGCCCCCTCTAGTCCAATGTCGCTTGCCACTTGCCCTCGCTCTCGCCACATCCGTCATGCCCCCGCCATCTGCAATAGGCCACGCCGGAGGCGCTCACTGCCAGAGACAATATTCGTTTTTTCACGGGGTGGCAGACGGAGGGAGGAGGCATTCTATCAGTCTTTAGATGGAAATGCGGAGTATGAGGACTTGTTGGAGCGTGACCGCCTGGCAGAGGAGCAGCGTATCATCGATTTGTGCCGCCAGCGTGCATGGAGCAGCAGTGCACCGCCACTCTGAGTCACGAGCAGAGCACCCTCAACTGGGCCAACTATGTGGAGAGCGGTGCCCGGCAAATAGCCATAGAGGTTGTCGGGCACGCACGCGTTCGCAACGCCAAATTTTACTACCAGCTCATCAAGTGGGTTTCACACTTAGAAGGCGAAGCTTCCGTGGACCACATCGACATGGAAATGGCTAACGCGTGCGAGCAACGCGCCCTATCGCCCCTCTGGAAAGTCCGAGGCAAGGAGGAGGACGTCGGTGCCGGTGTTTACCGTGTACCGCAGATGGTGGTCGGCATCATGTAGTTAGCTAAGAGTAAGTTAGTACTTGTACACTAGAGTATTAGTGGGAGTAGATAGTTAAGTTAGCTATGATGGTTGTCAATGTGGAAGTTCAGCACTTTTTCTCCATATCAGACCTATTACTTTGCTCTGAATGTTGAACTTTCCGCGTGGACGTATGGAATGTGTTGTTATTTTTTTATGTGGCTTGTATTTGTCCGCCACGGATTAGAGGCTGACTTGTGGGCCTACTAGGTAAACGCGTACACAATCAGGAGATGATTGTACATGAAGAGGATGACAGAAGGGACCCACCAGGGTCATGGTAGTATGCAAGCAAGTGCCTCCTTATTTCAAGCCAAAAAATGGTTCCTCCTAATAAATTCCTGCCATCTCGGTCCCATGTCATTGTCAACGTAGTCAATAAATAAGACAATTGCGCAACGAGCGGCTGACACCAGGAACCGAGCAGCTCGTCCAGTTCTTTTTGTTTTTGAGACGGAGCATGGTATCAACTGGGTTGTGCAGGGCACTCTTGCCAGTCTAGCCAGCCTTTTATTTTATGTTTACCACAGGACCAGCATAGTTGTTTTTTTCTTTCTGAAAATGGCTCGCCCATTTTTTTTCTGCAGAATACCCAACCGAGGCCTATTTGCTTTTGTCAGCCCTGCTGGTCAGCAAGGGATGCATTCGTCTTTCCCACAAAATGGGCAATCAGTAATGAGAAATGGGCCCCTAAAGAAGGTAATGAGAAATGGTTTATACATTTTTAAGACACAGCAAACCGGTAATTAGTTTCAAATTTCTATTTTTTTTATTTCAACATTTTAGATTTCACTGATTTTATGCAAGGAAAATTATTTGGATTTCAAGTTGATATATATTTATTTTTCAAATTAGTTTGAATGCAACTCGAAATTTCGGGATTAAAAACAGTTCGGGCCGCACCGAAATATGCAAAATTTTGTTGAGTTTTTTAACCGATGCCACAATATGGGATGTAATGCTAACAAAAAAGAATATGGGCTCCAAAAAAATTCTTAAGTATTAGCAAATGGGCTGTAAATTATTAGAAATAATGGCAAATGGGATGTATGTTGTTTTCCACAGATTTGAGGCTGACTTATGGGCCTAGTAGGTTGACGCATACGCTTTCCTTAAAAAAGGATGACGTGTATGCAAGGTTGTGTCAACTTAGTCAACAGACGAGAGCAGTGACTGTTAGATGTCCATCCAAGGGCCGTTGTGCTTCTTCAATGTTTGATCTTCCTGCTCCAGCCGCCCAAACCAGCGCTGGCTGGACAGCTTGCTCCTTCCTCCCATGGCCAGCTGTGCTACCGCATAAGCCTCACCGGCCCACCCTACTACCACTGCTGGCCAGGCCATACCTCTACCCACCCACACCTCCTGTTATTTTTTGGTGACGCCAGGCTCACTCCGTAGCTGAACTAGTAACAACCCTCCTACTCCCCTCAGCGTGGGTATCCAATGCTATGGCTTCGGCGGCTTCGGGTCGTTCCCTTCCTTGGCCTTGCCATCGTCCACCGTGTTGATGCTCTCGGCGCGGCGCGATCAATGTGGTCAACAAATTCCAGCCATCGGAAGTGGGATGTAAGTGGAGAGGCTGACACTAGGGACTCGCATGGTCCATGGCTGCAGGCAAGCATGTGCTTCCATATTATGCGAACAAAAATGATTGCTCCTCCTGATAGCTGGGACCCACCAGCTACATCTTTGCAGGCAAGGAAGTGCCTCCGTATTACTCGGGGAAAAAAGTTTCCTCCACCTGACAGCTCAGACCCACCAGCTACATCTTTGCACGCAAGAAATTGCCTCTTTATTACGCACAAGAAAAATGATTCCTCCCGCTGCTAGCTGGGTCCCACCAGATTTGGTGGCTGACTTGTGGGCCTACTAAGGTAACTCATATGCATGGCTTTGTCAACTTAGTAAAAAAACGATTCTAGCAGCCCGTTGGATGCTAGTCCAATGGTCGTGCTGCTTCTTCAACCTCTGATCTTCTCGCTCCCGCCGCCCAAACCAGTGCCGCAATACTGCCTACTCCTGCCTCCCATGGCCGGCTGTGCTGCCATGCAGGCCTCACCGCCCCACCATACTCCCACAGCTGGCTAGGCCTTCCCTCTACATGCCCACACTCCCTGTTATTCTCCAGCGATGGAAGCCTTACACGACAGCCGAACCAGTGAATCCTCGTACTCCACTCCACTTGGGCATCCACCTGCCTCGTCTTCCCTGGCTCTGTGTCGTTCCCTTCCTAGGCCTCGCCATTGATATGTCTCCAACATATCTGTAATTTATGAAGTATTCATGCCATGTTTATAATAATTTTATATGGTTTTGGTATGATTTGCATGGAACTAACCCGGACTGACGCTATTTTCAGCAGAACTACCGTGGTGTTATTTTTTATGTAGAAACGAAAGTTCTCAACACCGCGAAAATTTTTGTGGATTTTTTATGGACCAGAAGACTGCCAATGAGCCAGAGCAGCACCTGAGGGATCCCCTAGGGGGGCACAACCTACCAGGGCGTGCCTGGCCCCCCAGGCGCGCCCGGTGGGTTATGCCCACCTCGGTGGCCTCCCAACACCCCCTCTTCGCCCTAGAAATTCTCAAATATTCCAAAAACCCTCAAGGAGACCCTAGATCAGAAGTTCCGTCGCTGCAAGCCTCTGTAGCCACCGAAAACCAATCGGGATCACGTTCCGGCACCCTACCGGAGGGGGAGATCATCACCGGTGGCCATCTTTATCATCCCGGCGGCCACCACAAATCCAAAATGAGGGAGTAGTCCAACCTCGGGTCTGAGGGTTTGTACCAGTAGCTATGTGTTTAATCCCTCTCTCTCTCTCTCTCTC
>NC_041391.1:522712350-522722726 GCF_002162155.2 Triticum dicoccoides | reverse complement strand
TTCTTAAGATGTCATGATCTTGATATATCACGAGCTTTGTTAATATAGTCGGATCATATGGTGTTTTCCCCTCTCTACCTTGTTGTGATAAATTGAGTTTTTCCTTTGAGATTTCGTTGTTATCAGATTGAATAATTTTATGGATTTGAGAGCACTTGATATATGTCTTGCATATGAATACTCGTGGAGACAATGGGGTATCAAATTGATTCACTTGATATGTGTTTTGGCACTCAACTCGCGTATTCCCGAGGTGACATTGGGGTAATCTATGCATAGGGGTAGATGCATGTTATCGTATTTTGTTTCTGTGGTAGAAATCTTGGGGCACTCTTCGAGGTTCTTTGTGTTGGATTGAGTATTATGAATCTGAAATTGTTTGGTGTTATTTTAGTACGAACTCTTGGATAGATCGATCGAAAAGAATAGCTTTGAGATGGTTTCGTACCCTACAAATGATTTCTTCTTATGTTCTCTGCTAGATAGGAACTTTGGAGTGATTCTTCATCACACTTTGAGGGGTGGTTATGTGATCCAATTATATTAGCATTGTTGAGAGATTGCACTAGTGAAAGTACAAACCCTAGGCCTCATTTTCAAGCATTGCAACATCGTTTGTGCTTACTTCTGTTACTTGCTACCGTGCTGTTTTTTATTGTTCCTATTATAAAATATATTTCTACCATCAATATTACACTTTTATCACCATCTCTTTGCCAAACTAGTGCACCAATACAATTTTCCATTATATTGGGTGTGTTGGGGACACAAGAGATTTCTTGAATTTGGTTGCAGGGTTATTTAAGAGAGACCATCTTCATCCTACACCTTCCATGGATTGATAAACCTTAGGTCATCCACTTGAGGGAAAATTTCTACTGTCCAACAAAACTCTGCACTTGGAGGCCCAACACGAGTCTACAAGAATAAATTTGCATAGTAGACATCAAGCTATTTTCTGGCGCCGTTGCCGGGGAGGTGAGTGCTTGAAGGTATATCTTTAAATCTTGCAATCGAGTCTTTTAGTTTCTTGTTTTATCACTAGTTTGGTTTATAAAAAGAAAACTACAAAAAATGAAATTGAGGTTGCATCATATTATTCATCTTTATCATGCCTTTCTTGAAAATGATGGAAAGGAAAATTGTGCTCAGTTGATATAAGAAGAATTCTACAAAATATTTGACAAAGTATCTTTGAATGATGAGCATGATTACAATGTTATTAGTATGAACTCTTTGATTATCCATGATGCTAATGATATGCAAAGCCATAAACTTGGGGATGCTATGTTTGATGAAGATGATATTTTTATTCCCCCATGTTTTGATGTGCAAATTTTTTATAATGGTAGCATGCCTCCTATTTATGATGATTACAATAATGAATGTGGGTTTGCAAGAGTGTCAACTCTAGGTAATGATCCCACTATTTTGGAGGGTGTTGAATCTTATCACAATATTGAAAGTGGATTTGTAGAGGTCGTGACTTTATTTCGTGATGAATCCACCATTTTGGATGAGGCTTCAATTGACTATGATAACAAAGTTATTATCTATGATGATTATGGTGATGACATGTGTATGCTACAAATAATAATGATAACCATGAAACTTGTCATCTCGACTCAGCAACCGGCTTGACTCACCATGTCTCGACTCGTTCTATGTCCCGCACGCACGGTAGCAACGGTCACTGTTCATCGAGAGGCAACCCAACACATTGGCTTGCTACGTCTCGCACGGCGGCTCGATCAGCTTCAGTAAGCAGATCGATTGCTCGGGTTCAGTTAGCAGCAGTAATAAAGGAATGGCTCTAGTTCAGTCAACAGTGAATGAATCGCTCGGGTTCAGAAAACAGCGAATGAATGGCTCGGGTTTGGTTAACAGCCAAGGGATCGATCGCTCGGTTTCAGTAACATAGCTAGTGCGATCACTCGGGTTCAGTTAGAGCCAATGCCTCGCACTCACACGCGAGAGAGAAATGCGCAAACCATAGTGCATCACTCGGCCATGACCACCAACCGTAACCGGGAACTCCCCGATATTTTCCTCGCCCTCGCTTCTAACACTATTTTTTCCGTCATGGACAGCCCAAGGAATGTCATGCAGGTGCGTCACCGGCCCTCCCAAGACGAAAAGCCCATTTGCTGTCATGATTTTTTTTCATAGAAGTAGGAGCCCACCACATCTATGATGATATGTGTTTTTGTCACAATTATCGTCATAGAAGTGTCATAAGCATGATAGAAAAAAGAAGTTCGTTTGGCCCATAATGTCGCGGATGCGTCTTTTTTTGTAGTGGTAGGACAAAAGATGTTAGCGAGTTCTTATCACAAACACGTATGACTATACGGAATACATCCCAACATATGATTGATGAATTGGAGCTAGTATGTATTGTTCTAGGTTGTGATAGTTACATATTGAATCTTATTTGAACACGCCATTGCAACTCCATGCCTACCTTTTCTTGCTATTGCGACAGTTCTAATTACTACTACTCTCCTCGTTGCAAACTTGTTACTATTGCTCTCCTGTTACCATTACTTTGCTATCAATATTATCATTATTATTGTGTTACTAATTTTTTTGAGAGAAAGTTATCTCTCAGGTGTGTTTCTATTGACAACTCAACTGTTGAACCTTATAACTATTATTTGGATCCCCTTGTGTTGAATCGATAAATTTGGGTGAAATACTACCCTCGAAGACTGTTGTGATCCTCTATACTTGTGGGGTCATCAAGGTCAATCCTTTGCACACCTTTTTTGTCAAGAGAAAACAACTCATTTTATACGTTGGTATTGCTTGGATCACAGTTTTATATTGTTGCAAATCCTGTTAGTAGAAAAAACCAAAAATTACTATGACTCGTAATCTTGGGAGTTTTTGCTAATCCTAGCAACAATTTCATGCTTGAACCAATAGCACAACCTGATGTTGCAGCTGCAGAATATGAGATCAAACCAAACTTAGTTTCCATGGTTGAACAAGACCAATTTGGAGGCTCTGCTTCTGAGGATGCAGGTATGCATTTACATAATTTTACTGAATTGTGCTACATAACACGCATAAAGGATTATGACCCACATGCTCTGAAACTTCACTTATTTCCTTTCTCTTTGAGAAGAAAAGGTAAAAATGGCTTTTATCTTTGCCTAAACGTAGTATTACTTATTGGGATGCTAGTTGCAGTAAATTTTTATCCAAGTTTTGTCCACCTTCAAAAATTATGCAATTACGTTCTCAGATTACAAGTTTCAAGAAAGAGGAATGTGAGCCAATAGCACTTGCGTGGGATATAATGAAAGAAGCAATAAGAAACTGCCAAATGATGGAATGGAGGAGTGGTTAATCCTTCATATGTTTTATAATGGCTTGGATCACATGTCAAAAACTATGCTTGATACAACTGCAGGAGGAACAATCATGGGAAAACCCCTAGAAGATGTCAAGAAGATACTAGATGATATGCAAGAGAACCATGCCCAATGGAATGTTGAGAGAACAACCACCAAGAAGGTGAATGCCATACAAGAAAATAGCTCAGAGTTGACAACCAAGCTAGAAGAACTTATCTCTATGATGAAAGGTAAAGAGGAGGTATATGTCAATGCCATCACTGACGAAGATATTAGTGATGTGAATTTTATTTCTCGTAATAGCTATAATCCCAATTGGAAAAATAATGGTTATGCTCCTAAACTTTCTTACCCTAATAATGGAGGAGCATCAAATAATTTTAATGGAGCCAATGGTTGCAATAGAAATACTCTTGAAGAAACTCTTAAAAGTTTTATCGCTAGCCAGACATAGAAGAATGAAAACTTCAAGAATATCTTGAAGAATCATGATAAATTACTCGGTAAATTGAGCGGTAAGGTTGTTGGACTAACAAATGATGTGCAGATACTTGAAGCCAGATCCAAGAATACGGAGGCACAAGTGGCAAAGATAGCAGAGAGCTGCTACTTGTGAGCTGCGTTGGGATTTCCCCGAAGAGGAGAGGATGAGGCGGTACAATAGAGATAAGTATTTCCCTTAGTTATGAAACCAAGGTTATCAATCCAGTATGAGAACCGAGCAACACTATGTAAACAACACCTCCACACAAACAACAAATACTCACAACCCAATGCGTAGAGGGGTTGTCAATCCCTCAACGGTATTGAGAAATAATAAATTGTATAGCTTTTGATAAATAGATCTAACAAAAATACAAAATAAAATAAATAAAAGAAAATTGCAGCAAGGTATTTTTTTCATATATGATAGAAAATAGGCCTCGGGGCCATAGTCTTCACTAGAGGCTTCTCTCAAGAAAAAATAGCATATGGTGGATAAACAAATTACTATTGGGCAATTGACAGAAAAGCAAATAATTCTGAGGATATCCAAGGAAATGATCATGTATATAGGCATCACATCTAAGATTAGTAGACCGACTCCTGCCTGCATCTACTACTATTACTCCACAAATTGACCGCTATCTAGCATGCATCTAGTGTATTAAGTTCATGGGAAAACAGAGTAATGCTTTAAGCAAGATGACATGATATAGACAAGATAAACTCACGTATGAATAAACCCCATCTTGTTACCCTTAATAGCAACAATACATGTGTGTCATGTCTCTTTCTGTCACTGGGATTGAGCACCGCAAGATCGAACCCATCACAAAGCACCTCTTCCCATGGCAAGATAAATCAATCTAGTTGGCCAAACCAAACCAATAAATAGGAGAAGAAATACGAGGCTATAACAATCATGCATAAAAGAGTTTAGAGAAAACTCAGATAATATTCATGGATAGATCTGATCATAAACTCACAATTCATCGGATCCCAACAAACACACCGCAAAAAGTCATTACATCAAATAGATCTCCAAGAACATCATGGAGAACATTGTATTGAAGATCAAAAAGAGAGAAGAAGCCATCTAGCTACTACTACGGACCCGTAGGTCTGTAGTAAACTACTAACGCATCATTGGAGGGGCAGCAAGGATGATGAAGAACCCCTCAGTGGTCGTTTCCCCCTCCGACAGAGTGCCAGAAAAGGCCTCTAGATTGGATCTCGTGGTTCTGGAACTTGCGGCTGTGGAAAAAGTATTCGTGGACTCCCCTAAGAGTTTTGGGATTTAAGAGTATTTATAGAGGCGGAGATATATCAAAACGATGCCCGTGGGCCCCACTACCTACCACGGCGTGCCAGAGGCCCCTGGCGCGCCCTGGTGCCTAGTGTGCCTCACTTTCATCTTCTCGTGGCCTCCAGAAGCTTCCAGGATCTCTTATCACCAGACAACAAATCTCCAAAAAGTTTCATGGCATTTGGACTTCGTTTGGTAGTCATATTTGCAAAATGAAAAACAAGCAAAAGGCAGCAACTGGCACTGGGCACTAAGTTAATAGGTTAGTCCCAAAAATGATATAAAGTTGCTCGTAAATGTATATAAAACATCCAAGATTGATAATCCAATAGCATGGAACAATAAAAAATTATACATATGTTGGAGACATATCAAGAGCCAAACCTTGATTTTGGCCAAGTTTGCAGGTAAACCGGAACCTAACCCGGTTGAAGAAGTTAAAATGGTAATAAGCAACAAAGAGATAGCTGAGTTGCTTGACACAAGTCATGCGCTGGGGTAAAATTATACCATTGCAGATTTTGTCAAGATGATATCCATGAAGTATCCACTACCGAAGGTAACTAACGATGAGGTATATAATGTCTTTGTTGAACACGTTACAGCCAAGGTACGTGAACTTGAGGAAGAAAGAAAAATATTATTTAGTAAGTTACCTGCTAAGCAAGAGGATGCTTTTGTACCCACTATAGATATTAAGATAGGAGTTAATAAGTTCAGAGCTTTACGTGATCTAGGGGCAAGTGTTTCCACTATCCCAAAATCTATTTATGATAGTCTCAATCTTGGTCCTTATGCCAGTATTGAGATTATATTGAATATGGCTAATTCTACTTTTACTCAGGCAGTAGGCATTAAGCATGGAGTTATAGTTCAAATTAATGATTGCCATGTCATGATTGATCTTGTTAAAGTAGACATGCATGAAGACCCAATTGCTCTTATAATTCTCGGTAGACCTTTTATAAGGACTATAAAATCTGTGATAAATGTGTTTGAGGGAAATGTTCGTTTTGACTTACCAGCTAAAGATCCCTTTATAAGGCATATCCCCATGAAAAAGAAATTGAAGACATACACAACAAGATGCATCATTTTGAATGCCAGAAGCTATGATCTTGGTGTTCTAGCACCACCTGGATCACCACTATAGTCGAGCTATCCGACTAAAAACAAGTGTGTCACGCCCAATATGAGACCCTTTCCAAAAGGAACTCGAAGGTCCCACCAAGGATAGACCCGCATATTGAAACGCTTTTGCAAGGTGGATATCATTACATCAACATTACATAATATATAGGGATACATACATAAGGCATACAATGCCACACGAATACAACATCATCTTACATAAGATCACCATCCGACTACGGATGAAACACAAACAGAAACTCAAACGACATCCACCCTGCTAGCCCAGGCTGCCGACCTGGAACCTATCCCCTGATCGAAGAAGGAGCAGAAGAAGAACTCCAATACAAGCAAACATCGCTCTCGCGTCATGAACATCACGTAACCTGAACCTGCAACTGTTGTTGTAGTAATCTGTGAGCCACGAGGACTCAGCAATCCCATTACCATGGGTATCAAGACTAGAAAAGCTTAATGGGAAAGGAAGGGGGTAAAGTGGTGAGGTTGCAGCAACGGCTAAGCATAATATGGTGGCTAACATACGCAAATAAGAGCAAGAAGAGAAGCAAAGGAACGGTCGTCAACTAGTAATGATCAAGAAGTGATCCTGAACTCCTACTTACGTCAAACATAACCCAAAAACCGTGTTCACTTCCCGGACTCCGCCGAAAAGAGACCATCACAACTACACACGCGGTTGATGCGTTTTTATTTGGATCTGATGTAAGTTATCTACAACCGGACATTAACAAATTCCCATCTGCCCATAACCACGGGCACGGCTTTCGAAAGTTTATACCCTGCAGGGGTGTCCCAACTTAGCCCATGATAAGCTCTCGCGATCAACGAAGGATATACCTTCTCCCAGGAAGACCCGATCAGACTCGGAATCCCGGTTTACAGGACATTTCGACAATGGTAAAACAAGACCAGCAAGACCGCCCGATGCGCCGACAATCTCGATAGGAGCTGCACATATCTCGTTCTTAGGGCAACACCGGATAAGCTAAGCGTACAGGTACCGACGTAACCCAAGTTGCCAAGGGATGGTCCCGCACGGTGCTCTAGTTTGGACCAACACTTAGACAAGCATTGGCCCGGGGGGGCTAAACTAAGATGACCCTTGGGTTAATTACTCCCAAGGGAAATATAGGTGGTGGTGAGGCAAATGGTAAAACCAATATTGGGCCTTGCTGGAGGAGTTTTATTCATAGCGAACTGTCAAGGGGGGTCCCATAAATCACCCGACCGCGTAAGGAACGCAAAATTCGGGAACATAACACCGGTATGAAGGAAACTAGGGCGGCAAGAGTGGAACAAAATACCAGGCATAAGGCCGAGCCTTCCACCCTTTACCAAATATATAGATGCATTAATAATATAAGAGATATTATGATATCCCAACATAATCCTGTCCATCATGGGGCAATCTTCAGCTTCACCTACAACTAGCAACGCTATAAGAGGGCTGAGCAAAGCGGTAACATGGCCAAGCAATGGTTTGCTAGGAAGGGTGTCAAAGGTTAGAGGTTCATGGCAATTTGGGAGGCTTGAAGAGCAAATGATAGGTAACGCAGCATAGCGATAGAACGAAGCAACTAGCATAGCAATGATAGCAGTGAGATCCAGGGTAGCGGTCATCTTGCCTGAAATCCCGCTAGGAAGAAGAACGAGTCCATGAAGAAGACGAACGGATGAAGCCGAACCAAGCGTAGACGAACGAATCCTCACGATCGCAACAATACGGGAACTATCGAGAAGAAGCACACAACATGGTAAACACACCACACATATACATGACATGATGCACAACAAGCATGATGCATGACAAGACTACATGAAGCTACTCATGGCAAGAGATGATGCAAACAAGAGCTACACATCAAAGCAAGTTTAAATGAGGCCGGGAACAACATATAACAATTCCGGTAAGTCCTCATATGTAAATTTGGAAATTGGTCCAGATCTGAACAAACATTAAGTTGAAGTTGTTAAACAGCAAGTCAAAGAGCACCACGAGGATCTACACGAAATTCTAGTCAAGTTAGATATAAAGTTCATATAATTCGGAGCTACGGCCTAGAAGATATGAGCAAAACAAGTTAAACATGGCATTGATGCTAAATGCACCCCAAATATCAAGCAAACACCTCAAAACAAGGATGCAATATGATAATATGAAGCTACACACAAAAACAAGCAAGTTTCATATAAAGCACGCTCAAAACGGAACAACGGTTCAACACACACACATGAAACAAGTCATAGCAACAATCTGTCCAAAACAGCAACTAGGCATATTGAAAGCATCAAAACAACATGCTACAGTACCAAAATATGAAAACAAAAGACATGGGCATGATGTACAGGTAAAGCATAACAAAACATGAACACTGAGCTATCTCCAGAAACTACTAGAACATGCCCAAACACACATGGCAAGATTGCAAATGATAACAGTTCAGACTTTGTAGAAAATAACATCAGGTTGCAATGTTCATAGCTATCAAACAACATGTTACAGGAACTTATCATGGCAAACAAAGGCATGGCATGAATCTACTAATTACATAGAACAAAAGTCCCTTACTGACCATGAGCCAAAAAGGATCAGGAGATATGATGGCACCCACGTAAACATAGCAAGTTATATTACAGATTCATACATGGCAGGAACAACGATAAGTAGGCATGTAGATGAGCTTGTGCAACTAACTATAGAGCAATACATGGCATGGCAAGGCAACCAACAGTAAGAAGGCATGTTTATGAAACAAACCAAGGCAAGAACAAGTTCATAGCATGCAAGGATCAACTACAACAACCTTGGCAAAATTGAATAACATGTAAACAATCTGCCAGGAAACATTTTGAAGCAAAAGTAGAGCACGAAAATGACATGCTAGACTACTCCATAATTGCAAAAAGGGGCATGAATGGATAGAGCATAACCATCTGTTCAAAACATCCTTACTGAAGTACCTCAAAATAAGCATTGATCTCTCTGTAGCATCAAGTTTACATGGCATAAAAATAACAGCAGAACAGGGACTGAAATCAGCAACACCACGAGGCCTAGTTTACATGCTTGTGCTAGTCACCACATTGATCACAAAAATACATGGCATATACCCCTAGAAATATGGCATGGCATAGATCAGAACACATGTAAACATCAACCTCATAGGATGCACACATCAAACATGGCAAAAATGACAAATGAGCATGTTATAACAGTTTCAGCAGATTAACAGCAACATGCACTCTTGCAACGATGATTCGGACATCAAGATGAACTCAAATGAACATGCTGCAATGGAATGAAATTAAGTACTCGTTGAGACAAACAATTTGACATATTACACGCATGAAACAGAGTAGTATGCATGGAGATATGATGCGATAAACATGGCATGATTATGCAAAATACTTCGGGGACAGCCAGATTTTGAGAAGAACAAAAAATAGAGACGGGCAGGGGTTGCTCACCCATGGGCTCATCCCGGTCGGAGGAGAGGCCCAAAGGGTGCGGGGAGCTGGGTCGTGGGAAGGCCGGCCCAGGGAGGTGGTCAACGAGGCCTACGTGTGTGCTCGCACGCACTCGCGTGTGCAGGCAGAAACGGCGACGGCGGCGCCATGGCGATGATGAACGGAGCAGGGAGGCTGACGGCGACGGGAAACCGGGCGGAGGCAGGGATCCACGCGGTTCCTAGCCAGATCTGAGCGAACAGAGGGCGGCGGTGGCGATCTCCAAGCGCGGCGTCCTCCGACGTCGTAGGAGGCGGCCGGGCGGAGGAGTGGACGGGGCAGGGCCGTGCTGGGCGGAGGTGCTCGCCGGCGGCGGGCTCCGGTGGCCGGCCGGCGGGAGGCGCGAGGCGGCAGGGGTGCGGGTGCTCGGGAGCCCCTGGAGGCGCGGGAGAGAGCTCCTCCCTGGAGCGGGCGGCGCGGTGCGGGCTGCTAGCGGCTCAGGGACGTGCCTCGATGGGCCTGGCGGGCTGGCCCCGGGCCCGGGCGGGCCGCGGCGGCGCGGGGCGCAGGAGCTGCGGGAAGGCCGCGTGGCACATGGGGCGCGCTAAGTGGCTCCTGTGAGGTGG